>NW_024412401.1:14418627-14426689 GCF_014898765.1 Herpailurus yagouaroundi | reverse complement strand
AGAAAGAAAGAAAGAAAGAAAGAAAGAAAGAAAGAAAGAAAGAAAGAGAGAAAGAGAGAAAGAAAGACAGACAAAAGAAAAAGAATCTCTAGAGCAAGTCTGGAAATGTACATGCATCACAAATTTCCCTAGTGATTCTAATGTAAGTGGCTGACAGCAGAGTTCCTCATATCCATCCTATTGGAGATGATCTTTTCTTTCCTTTTAATACAAACATTCTATATCCTGAGAGCCTCTTAATCCACTCTGAATAGATGACATTTAAAATATCATTGTTATTTTTGAAGACTTCAGGATGAAAAAAATTGAAACACATCAAGAGCACAGTGACCAACAGGGTCAGGAATCTGAACCTATCTGAATCTGCCTCCGGAAAAAAAAAAAAATGGTTTAAAAATAAGGGAAAAATTCTGCTTAAAAAAAAAAAAAGTTTGAAAAAACTGGTCAAGAAAGCTCCCTAATTGGTCCTCTTTGTTGTTTTTACTCCTTGCTTCAGCTTTGGAAACTAGTCCTTTGCAATCTTAGATAAAGTTGTTAGAAAAGTATTCTTTATAACTAGGATGACCTTACAACTTCTCATCCAAACTGGGATGTGGAAGGAGGTGCTATTAGTAATTTCCCTGGGACATCAGGCAGAAAGGCATAAACTTGGTCTGCCTCAAGCAACCTGCAGTCTAATTTCATTTGATAGCCTTCAAAACCCAGAAAATATCTATACTGCTCTCCCTCCCAGTTTTTTTTTTGTTTTTTGTTTTGTTTGTTTGTTTTACCATTTCTTACCCAGATTCTTAACATACAACACAGAATCAAATGTGGCTGGAAGTCATCAAAGTCTTGGATGACTGCATTTTGGATGTAGGACTAAGATGGCAAAGGAAAAATATTCACTGGCTTATATTTCCCAGTTTTTCTACTTTAAAAATAACTATATATTAGGCACATACAAAATTGTTATACTGTAGAGTATAAAAAAACCCCAACACAACCCCCAAGCAAGCAACCACTAACAATTCAGAGAATGTGAGCATTGTATTTGAAAGTCCTCTGTTACTTTCCCTTCCCATCTCCCTTCTGCCTCTCAACCCCCAACCCAAAACACTTATCTGGAATTTGTGGGTGTCATTCCCTTCACAATTTGGTGGGCTATCATTATCTGGGGTCCAGGAAAATGTGTGAAGCAGGGGAGACCTGCTGACCCCTAACATTATGAGCCCCCACTAACTTGGTAAAAGACAATTCTCTGCTGCATAGCCCACAACTGGCTGACAAGTCCTTGGGACTATTTCCCACTACTGTTTGAATTAATGGATAAAGACCTGGATGTGGCTATTTCCCAAGCTTATTTGATGTGGTTAATATAGAAATGCCAATTCCAGGGGCGCCTGGGTGGCGCAGTCGGTTAAGCGGCCGACTTCAGCCAGGTCACGATCTCGCGGTCCGGGAGTTCGAGCCCCGCGTCAGGCTCTGGGCTGATGGCTCGGAGCCTGGAGCCTGTTTCCGATTCTGTGTCTCCCTCTCTCTCTGCCCCTCCCCCGTTCATGCTCTGTCTCTCTCTGTCCCAAAAATAAATAAACGTTGAAAAAAAAATGCCAATTCCATACAGCTATGCAGAATGCTGACCATTTGACTGAGGAAACGGGGGAATTTGGCACCAAAAACTCTCACAAACCAGTGATCGTCACAGTGTTTTAGGCCCAGAAATTGAGTGCAGCAGCTTTTTTTTTTTTTTTCAACGTTTATTATTTATTTTTGGGACAGAGAGAGACAGAGCATGAATGGGGTAGGGGCAGAGAGAGAGGGAGACACAGAATCGGAAACAGGCTCCAGGCTCCGAGCCATCAGCCCAGAGCCCGACGCGGGGCTCGAACTCACGGACCGCGAGATCGTGACCTGGCTGAAGTCAGACGCTTAACCGACTGCGCCACCCAGGCGCCCCTTGCAGCAGCCTTTTAAAAGAAAAAATGGGCTCATGTAAATCAGAAAGCCAACTGAAATCAGGAGTTAACAAGAGACAAAAATTGGAGAGAGAGAAAGCTAGGGTGTTGTCTGGCCCCTTCAGTTGTTCAGTCAGAAAGTATTTTCCTAAGATTCTGTGTTTTACCTCACACAACCCTGTTGCTTCACCTCAAGCGTTGCTTAAACCACATTGGAAAGGAAGACAAAGGTAGGGAATAATTATCTCATGAACAAGGCAGTAAGCTACAGAATACCTTTATATCCGAGCGCGGAGCTGTGTGCCACAGGCCATTGGAAAACCAGGAAACAATGCTCGCTGCCGTGTCACAAGGGAGTGATTGTGAAGTAGAGTGAGTAAATACAAAAGACTTCTGAAAAGGGAAAGATCAGGTTGGCTGGCATCAGAGGAAATATTCCTGGTGCTAGCAACTTTTGAGCTGGGCCTTGACAACAGACTAGGGAATGAGGAAATGCAGAGTGAAAGAATTTTTATACTAATAATGGAAACGATGGGCGTTCATTGTGTGCCAGGCACTGTGGCAAGCACTTCATGTGCATGATTTCATACACTCCTGCCAACAAACCTCCAAAGTGTAAGTATGCCCATTTTGTAGAAGAGAGACCGAGGCGCAAAGAGATTAAATAACTTGGCCAAGGTCACACAACTAGGCAGTCATTGCAGTAGTAGTCAGGATTCAAACTCAGGATGTTTGACCCAAAAGCCAGCATGCCTAGGGAGAGGAACAGCATGAGAGGAAGCCAAGACATGGGAGGCAACATGCTGACTGTCAAGCAGTTAACAAGGATGGGTCGTACTGAAGGGCCAAAAGGGTGAGTGTTTGGTCGCGTCATACCTCAGGTAGAATTCCTTACCGATCTGCCCCATCTGCTGTGCCTTATACATAGAGATGTTCAACATTGCTTGTTAAATTTAATTGGCAATATAAAAAAAGGCCCCAGGATGAGAAGCTATAATTGGGATTCTCTGCCTTTTATGTCTCCTAGTTTGACTAACATTTTGAAGTTGAACAGGGCATGAACAGGTTTATATGGGAAAAAAATAAATACACCAATACAAATTGGGAACATAGGGATAACACAATAATGAATGTGTGAGGAGGCTTTCAAGAGATGCACAGTCATCTTTTATTCATCTCTCCATTCAACAAATACTTCCTGATTGGTCATTTTGTATTAGTCCCTGTGCTGGCACACTGGGCATGCGGGCCCTCTGAAGGGATAAAACAACAAACAAATAAAAAACAGTTTCCACTATGTTTTATAACAAAATAGAATTCAATTAGCAGGGACATTGTTCAATGAACAATGGGCGTTTATTAGGCCCTACTATGTACTGGATACTCTTAAGTGATGATAGATCTGCATCCCTGTCCTCAGAGGCCTCATAGGGAAGATTCAACAGGTAAACAGGTAACGGCAACAAAATGCAATGGATATCACCTGAAAGGCGTTTATAAATGAAACAAATGTCTCTACCAAAGGAGGATACAAAATCCTGATATGGTCTGTCTCTACTAAGTTCATAAGTTTGGTAGTTTTCTGTCTGGGTTGACTAAGAAGTTCATCTCCCTGAACTCCAAAGTCCAGATCAGGTGACCCCTTGAAAAATCTTGCATCTCTAGGATTCTAATTTTTCACTCCCACAGCAGCTGAGAAATCACAGCACACAGGCAGAAAGAGGAATGTAAGAGTAACAGAACCCCAAGAACAGTATGTACTCAGATTTGCTAAGCAGAACAGGTAATAATACTCACTAAGGGGTAATGTCTTTCTTTTTCTTTCTTTTTTTTTTTTAACAACACCGAAATAGAAAACATCCATTAATTCATAAGCAGGTTAAAGTCCCAATTTCACAATAGTAAAAAAATCACTTTAGCCAAATTGCCAAATTCTAGAATGTCGGTGGTGGTCCACTAAAAATCACATTTCAGTAACCAGAAAATGTCAAAAATGTTAGAAAATATAAAATTCAAAACAATCTCAGAAACTCAGTTGCATCATTTAGAAGAACAATTCCAAATCAAAGTTCATTGATCACATAGAGGAAGGATTACAATGGCAAAGATAATTTTTTCATTAAAATTACTAAAAAAAGAGTCTGATTTCAGGATCTAACTTACTAGCTTGTGTGATGTTATGCCATTTTACTCTTTCTGTGTCTCAGTTTTCTCACCTGTAAAACAAAGGGGTTGGCAAAACAGTCTCATGAGCATCCTGTGGTATTATGAAAACCTAGCATTTGGAATCGTAGTCAAGAGATGGTAAGCATTTTGGCCTCCAGTGACACCTGGAGTCGACTGGTTTTTATGAGCTGCCTGGAGAATGGAGAAAGATTCTGATGCCCAGTCTAAGCTCAGAGGGAAAGGGCCAAGAACTTTAATAGTGTCTGGATCAGGTGAGTAGAATGAAGGACACCCAGAGCCATTTTTCTAGTTGAATCTCAGATTTTTTTTAAAAAATAGGAAGAATGGAACCCAGAGTGGTTTAGTGACAATGAATGATCACAGAACCAATTAGTGAATAACACAAATTCTAAGTTGAATTTTTATTACCTATCACCCGTATTCTTTTTTTTAATTGACAATTACTGTATCATCTTTCAAAGGAGTTAAAGTGGCTTACAAAGGTGCACATAATGCGGCGAGAACAATGAACACAAAAATAAGACAAGAGGAAATCTATACTTCATTTTAGCATGCTCGGTGTTGTCAGATTAGTTTATCCAGAGCATTCACTTCCTATTACCACTCTTTTCAGTGATTCCCCCAAAGTCTTTCATCGTTTTCCCTCAACTGACCTTCCAAACCTGTATTCCAATCACACTGCTCTACAATCCCCCACACGTTGTACCTACAGTAGATGTCCCTTAGGGACTATGTGACCAGCATGCAAGTTACCTCCCCTTAGCTAGGAATTTCCAGATCTTCCCCTGGAGGCTATGTTTGAGACTTCACTCTCCTTGGTGAAGTTCATGAAACTAACATAAGTAGGGCAAGAAGATTCTTTTGCTGTCTTTTAATTCAGGAGTTGGGAGTGGCCAGAGTCCACCATGTGAATGGAGAAGCGAAGAAAACAAGTCTACAGGGAGAAAAATAATGAAGCACAAGTGAAAAGAGAACTCTGGGTTCTTGGTTGCTTCCCAGCCCTGACGCCAATCCTTCCTGAAGGCTGGATCCGTGTGCCTTTGAGTTTCCCTGAATCCTTACAATAATTTCCCCCTCCCTGAAGCTTATTCTACTTAATTATTATGCACACCTATCTGTGCCTTTGCCTTGCCTACACTCTGCCTTCAAGTCCCTGCTCAAGGTAACTTTCTCCAAAAACCTCTTTCTAATCCCCCCAGACAGAAATAATGTCTTCATCCTATAAATTCCTACAGCAGTGCATTTATAGACTTCTGATGACATATCTGCCTTAGTGCATACCTTCGTGAGCATGCATCCTATTTTTTATCACAATTTCTAAGTTTCTGATGGAGAAGGACCCATGCCTTACTGATTATTGTAATCTCCGTATACCATGCACAGTAGAAGTGAGCAGCCATCAACCTTTGTTAAAAGAATGGATGAACCAGTGAACACCTTTTATTCATTCTCTACTGTTGTGCAAATCCCTAAACCTCTCTCCTTCAGGCTGGTATTACAGAAGTGGAGATTTGACAAGCCAATTTATCCAGTTACTCTGAGCAACGTAGACAGACAAATAAGGTAATTGTGACCCAGAAATCTACTCCAGGGCCAGAATGATGCCGTTTGGTTGTCAATAGTGATCACATTTAAGTATAAAATTGCCAGATTTCTGTTGTTGTCAGTATTGGACATCACCTAAAAGTAAAGGGATGACAGGCTGTTCCGAGCATCTGCAGCCTTTATGTAATAAGCGTGTTTTCATTTAAGAAAAATTGTGCCTTTTTCTGAATAAGATCAGAGCCTTTTAGAATTGCTTATCTTTTCTTGTACAAACTTTCTTCAGTGGTTATGATGAGGGAACTATTAATGTATAATTCCTAGTTATTAAAGTAGTGCCAATTGATTTTAATTCACACCATATAAATGAATCCTTTGCGAGTTGATATAGAAGAGAGCTGAGAATAAAGATTAGGGTTTAAGAAATAATCACTGCAGGAAAAGAAAGAAGTCACCTGAGGTGCAACATGACTTTGTGAAGTAGGTTATTAATGCGTCAGGTACCGGTGTCCCTTCCAAACACCTCTTTGGTCTTTCATGACCTTATCAGAACCCTTTCCAGATGAAAGCATAGCTACAATCACTATGTTTTATGCCATACACTCAGTTTCTCAAGTAGCAGGTTATTCCCAGGGTGTGACTTGCTATGGGATCTGTCCATACCTATGTTAATCCACCACCGTAACTAGAAAAAACCTGTCGCTCTGCAGTAATAGTTACCAAGGAGTTAGAGCAGCAAAATTGCAAGTGTTCACTTTCCCAGGATCCATAATTTGAAATGGTCATTCATCAGTAACCAATTTGCTCATTTTGGTGTTCAGGCTTAAGCACGTTGCATTTGCATGCAGTAACTGGTAAATAAACCTTAAGTGTTTATTTACTGAGTTTAAACTCACTCCATTGCTATTATCAAAAATAAACCAAAAATTAAGACTCTTAATGTCTATGGCATTTTCTTATCTGTGCTTAACAGCTAAGGGTATGCTTAAATCCATGCTTTGAAAAGGCATATTGAAAAAAACATCGTTCACTATCTCTAACAATTGATTATCATATCTTCTATAATTTTAAAGGTTCTTTAAGCCTAAAAAAGGAAAAAGTCTCTTAAGATTGGTGAGAGGGATTTTAAAGGAGAATCCTTCCTTAACCTGATAAATTCCTTTTAGCCAGCCAGGATAGAAAATGGAAGACACAAGCAACCACAAAGAAAATTCTAAAAGTCACCATTAATACTACTTTCCTGAAAGAACCAAGGTTAAAGTTTTGTTTTATATTCTTTCAGTCATCTTACTTTGCATATATATACGCATATATGCATACGTATACATATGCATATATACTATATATGCATACGTATGCATATGTACGTATATATGCATACGTATGTATATATGTATGTATATGTGCATATATGTGTGTGGTTAAAATTTAGTATTTAAAATTAAAATGGTACCATACCATTTATACTGTCTTATGCTGTTTTCGCTTAACAGTATAGCATAAATATTTATCTGATCCAGAGGTTGGCAAATTTTTCTGAAAGGGTCAGAGAGAAAATATTACAGTCTCTACTCTGGTGTTATAGCAAGAAAGAAATATGCAAATATGCGTGATATGTAAATGATGGCATGCAAATTAATAGGCATGACAGTGTTCCCATAAAACCTTATTATACAAAAACAGGTAGTAGACACATTGTGTTCATGGACTGAAAGACTCAAATTAGTAAAAATCTCAATTCTCCTTAAGCTTACATATAAGTTTAACATAACTCCCATTATATTCTTGACAT
The DNA here is from genome assembly GCF_014898765.1 of Herpailurus yagouaroundi. Taxonomy (NCBI): domain Eukaryota; kingdom Metazoa; phylum Chordata; class Mammalia; order Carnivora; family Felidae; genus Herpailurus; species Herpailurus yagouaroundi. The sequence goes on along the minus strand of NW_024412401.1, from coordinate 14,419,234 downwards.
TTCTTTTTGGAGATATAGACAAGATTATTCTAAAATGTATATGAAGAGGCATACAATGAGAAGAGCTGAAACAATTTTCAGAGAAGACTACACTGGGAGAAATCATTCTGTCCAGTTTCAAGACATGTTTTTTAGCTACCAAAATCAAAACCATGTGGTAGTACAAACTATGTATCTGACAAAAAAAAAAACTCACATAATTAGATATTACTACAGACCTATCAGAACAGCTAAAATAATAAAATAATAACAATACCAACTGCTGGCAAGGATGCAGAGAAACTGGATCTCTTATACATTGTTCAGGAGATTATAAAATGGTATAGCCACTTAGAAGTTTTTGTTTTTTTTTTTTTAATTTTTGAGACAGAGAGTGTGCAGGAACATGCATGCACATGCGAGCAGGCAAGGGGAAGAGAGAGGGGGAGACAGAGACTCCCAAGCAGGTTCCAAGCTCAGCACGGAGCCTGACGCAGGGCTTGATCTCAAGACCATAAGATCATGACCTGAGCAGAAATCAAGAGTCGGATGCTTAAGTGACTGAGCCATCCAGGTGCCCCTATTTTATTTTATTTTATTTTATTTTATTTTATTTTATTTTATTTTA
>NW_024412401.1:14385049-14418617 GCF_014898765.1 Herpailurus yagouaroundi | reverse complement strand
TATTTTATTTTATTTTATTTTATTTTATTTTATTTTATTTTATTTTATTTTATTTTTAAAGCCACTCCGCAGCTATGTAAATGGCTAACCATACACTTACCATCCAACCTACCAGTCACACTGACAAGCAATTATCACAGTGAAATAAAAATTTATGTTCATACAAAAACCTATACACAAATGGTCACAGCAGTTTTATTTGTAACAGCCAAAATCAGGATACAACTATAATGTCCTTCAATAAGTGAATGGTTAAACAAAATGTGATATATACATACCATAGAATATTATTCAGCACTAAAAAAGAACTGAACTTCAGGTAAAATTTAGATACATCCAAGGACATGATGCTGAGTGGACCAAAAAAAGCCAATTTCAAAAGTTACATACTGCATGATTTCACTTTTGTAACATTCCCCAAATGACAAAATTACAGAGACGGAGAGCAAGGTTTGGAAATGGTAAGGAAGAAGGGGTGGGCATGACTATAAAAGATTAGCACAAGGGAGATCTTTACGATGATGGCATAGTTTTAGATCTCGGTTGTGGTCATGATTATAAGAATCTACACACACATTGTACTAATAACGTCAATTCCCAGTTTTGACTTTGTACTGTTGCTACATGTAAACTGTGACCCGTGAAGGCTACACAGGACCTTTCTGTACTATCTGCAACTTCCCATGAATCCATAGTTACTGCAAAATAAAAAGTTAAAAAAAAAAAAAGCAGATGGTAGGCCATTGGCATATCTGGCTGTGGTTTGCTAACTCCTGACTTAGACATTAGATGCTCTGACAATATTTTTTATTAGCTGTACAGTATGTCTTTCATTAGATAGATTATACCATTTCTCTAATGCCAATTTTTCTCTTTATAAAACCAAGACCTAGGATGTTTTATGTCTTTTTACACATCTATAATTATTTCTTTAGAATATTGAAAATTACAGTGTCAAACATATATATATCCCTTTAGACTTTTGGCATAATATTACCAAATTACCTCTATAAATTTCATGCTAATTTATACTCCTATCAGCAATGTATGAGACTATGTACCCACAAACTAATCAACAAGGCATATTAGCTTTTTAAAAAAAAAAAACTTTGCATACTTGTCAAGAAAGAATATCTAACTGTGCTTTTCTTGTCTGTCTTAAGCGTATTCTTTCTTTTCTTTCTAGATCCTCACTCATGCTGGCCCCTGCTTAGGACACATTCTGCCCCTTACCTAGCTAAGTGGTGCTTAACCTTCAAGTCCTGAGTAAGATACCACTTCCTATAGGAAGACTTCCCTGATCTTAGATGTCCCTCTTATTGGCTTCCGCAGCATCCTGTACTTCCTCTACTATCATTTATACTCTGTGGTCACAACTTGTCGTATACCTTCAATCTCAATTAAGATCTAGACCTTAATTTCTGTGGGGCAGGCAACTTAAATCTCCATGGGGCTGTGTCTGTCTTGCTCCCTCTTTTATGCCCAACATTAGCACAATGCCTGACAAATTGTAGGTATTCATTAAATGCTTTTTTTAAATGTTTATTTAAAAAGAGGGAGACAGACAGAGCAGGAGCGGGGAGAGGGACAGAGAGAGAGGGAGACACAGAATCCAAAGCAGACTCCAAGCTCTGGGCTGTCAGCACCGAGACTGATGCGGGTTTGAACTTAGGAACCGTGAGATAATGACCTGAGCTGAAGTCGGATGCTTAACCAACTGAGCCACCTAGGTGCCCCACATTAAATACTTTTTGAATCAATGACTGAGAAAAGAATATATATCAATCATAAAGGAAATGTTCTCCTTTTTAGAGTTCACAACAATTATATTGGTAAAGTGTGTTCCTCAAACCATCCATGAAAAAGTGTCTCTTACCTAAAACTATAGAAATCAGGTCAAAATTGAGACTAACCCTATAGGAGGGAGATGGATTCATCAGATTGTCACAGCTTATGACATAGCTTATGTCATAGCTTAATGAAACTGCCATTAAGATTATTGCAATAACTTTCATTGTGCTGACTGTATACTCCCCCAGTCACTTTCCAGTTATTATTTGCTTTTTAGACATATAGACTATCCATGCTGAGAATATGCCTATGTCTCATAAGCTTAAATTCTCTTGTCCTTGTGACAATTATTTTTTTTATTAAAAATAAAGTTGGGGTGCCTGGGTGGCTCCGTCAGTTGAACGTCTGATTCTTGATTTTGGCTCAGGTCATGATCTCATAGTCAAGGGATCGAGCCTCATGTAAGGCTCTGTGCTGAGCTTGGAGTCTGCTTAAGATTCTCCCTCTCTTTCTGCCCCTCCCCTTCTTGCATGCACTCATGCACTTGCTCTCTCTCTCAAAAAAAAAATTAAATTAAAAAATAAAAATTAATAAAAGTGAAATCTTATTTATGTGTTCAATGTTTATGGATGTCATTATATGAATATATTCCCCAGAGCTTCATAACTTCCCCTAGAAGGTGGTGATCACACCAATGTACTACTAGCCTCCCATCCCTCCAGGGATCATTTTATTGTTTGCTTCCTCAAACTATAACAGGCATGATTTTTAAATCTCTGTGTTTTTTATACCAAAGCAGTTTTTATTTCACACGACTTTTTAAAAATTTTCATATCTCTTCTAAAACTCTTCCTAAAGCCTCTGTGCTTTTTATGCCTTGGCCAGAATACATTCCTTGATTGTAACTTAATTATATCTAAATTTGGTGAAGTATTTTAATGTTCCTACTCTTGATCAGACTATGGCCCCTCTTTGGCAAATGGAAATGTGATTTTTATGCTTTCAAAACTCTTTCTTTTTATCTATGTGAATTTGCTCTTCATGTGTAAGGGTTTACCGCATTTAACACACCACTAATTTTGCCTAAGGTAGTCAAGTTATTGTAGGTAGAGTGGCTTTTAGAAAAGAGCAGAAAATATGTTTAGTGGCTGAGATTTAAATATATGTAAAACAGAATTTCTTATTTGAGAATTATATTCTGGATCATGAACATTATAACCAGTTGCTAAGGAAGACTATGGAATTCTATGCAGTTTGACCTGGAAATAAGAAGAAAATGTGGAGGAGCAGACGATATATTACAGAGGAAACCTACCAGGCTGTAACCCTATTATTAACTCACTGAGGAACTCTGTGCTAGCCACTTAACCTCTCAGCCTCCGTTTCCTCATCTATAAACCAAGGCAGGTAGACCAGAAGAAAGATAAATTCCCTACCAGCTCAGAAGTTCAATGATTCTGTGATTGGTCTATCCCTTTGGTATCCAATATGAAGTAGTGAAAATTATCTTGGAAATCTATGATTTACAATCTAAATAGGATCCCTTCCCTTGGACATCAGTCTGTGATGTTCCTTTTTTTGTCCAGACACTTTTCACCATCCTCCATACCTCCTAATGCAAGGAGACCCTCTCAACACTTAAGTTCAGTCAGTTCCCATTAGCTGCCTCTCCCTGACACTAAGCTTTCCTCTTCCTCACCTAGTGACAAGCCATCACTCTTATCTTCTCCAGGCCAGCTCTCCAAGCCTATCTAAACCAATCTTCATCAATGGAAGAAGGTCCAAGGCAGTGCTCAAAATCTCCTTCCCAAATACCATCCCTACATTTTAACAATGTCTCCTCCTTTAATTCTAACCTAAGGAAGAGAGACTTAAGAAAGGAAGGGACCTAAAGAAAGGGAGAAAGAAAACTAACATCTGTTAAATAACTACTGTGTGCCACATTGGTACATATCATTTCTTATCACTTCTTACCATTTCACTGCATTTATCACTTCTGATAAATATCTGTTGAAATATATGTAGTATTTATCCCTATGTTGTTGAAGTTGGTAACACTGATGTTCAGAGAAACTGAATAAATTGCTGAAATCGAGAGGTAGTATTGGCAGAACTGGGATTCAAACTGTGTCTATCTAACTTGAGAGTTGTTCTCTTTCCAGCAGAACATATAGTCCTCTGTGTTCCATGGGGCTCCAGGGCTCTGGGGTATTATCTCAGGGCCCTCTCAAGAAGAGAGGACAGAAACAAGGCTCCAGCCCTGTCTTTATTTTGAGGATGTCCAAAACATGCTCAGTGATATTTATTGTATAATTATTACTATTTAGTTTGAGGAAAAAAGATTCCATTGATTTAGAAATGTTTGTACAACACTTGTTTAAAAAAAAACAAATGACATTCTAACCTCTAGGGTATCATTTTCTATTCTTAGGTAACTGTTTTCACAGATGTTTCAGGTGATGGTCTCAGATTGAATAACCCCTCTCACCAATCACACATCCTTAGGGTCAGTCTAAGAATTAATGAGGCCGCGGTAGATGTTCAACAAATGTTGTGCCACTCCTCCTAGCTCTATCTAACCTCAACCACATCAACGATGACTATAGGGTGGCATACTGGAATTCCATAACTTTCATGGTTTGTAAAAATTCTACAGCTCCCATAGATGTACAATTTTAATTTCATAGTAAATGTGCTCAGGGCTACATCAAATCGTGCAACCACCCTTTTCTGTTTTTTTTTTTTTTTTAATTCTCCTGCACCTGCATCTACCCTCTTTTTTTATTTGAGCCAGGAAAACCTGCATCTACCCTCTTTTTTTATTTGAGCCAGGAGATCATAATGTGTGAAAATAAAAGTCTCCATTGAGGGAATCAATGTGCTACAAGCTGCATGTGTGAGTAAATGATAGATAACCAGATGTATTCCTGGCCAATGTTTTTTGAAGCAGAACATTTAGTAACTTTGTAGTCAGAGAAGGGAAAATAACAACTGAAGTTAGCTACAGGGCTTAGAAGTGTCCAGCATCAGAAAGGTCAATGTGTGATCAACAGGTAAGAAAGAAGCCAGAAGAAACAACAGCAGGTGGAACAGATAAGGAACAAAAAGCATCGAACAAACAGTCTCAGACTTGAGAGATGGCCTCTGGGTGTTTTCTGGGCTCAGAGTTTGCAGCACTGCGTTTGAGTATTTCTGCCCTTTTTATAATTGTATCATTCATCAAAGAAGCCAGGTTGAAAATGGAGAGCCAGATTGAGTTATTTTCCCTCTGACTGCAAGGTACTTACAATTTGTCCAGGGATAGCACAGGGATGGAGATGAAGTTCTCCCATTTCCTACACGGGACTGCTTCACAAAGGTAGAAGAAGATGGCCAGTCATCACCATTTTTATCCATGAATCCTCTGTGGAGGCCAGGGACCACTAAAGGAACACCTCAAGATGCGTAACTGAGGCTTTTCTCACCCCATAGACATTTACTGCCAAGACCATTGCCTCTACAGGGGCATGACAGGACATCTCAGATATGAGACTAGGTCATATATGCAGGCATCCTCAGCATAACAAGTGATGCATAAAAGGTATTCTCTAAAGGCTGATACTTCCTCTGAACTGAGTTCATCTCGGCACACAGTAAATTTGAGATGCCTAAGGACTGTCACGTGGAAATACCAGTATTCAGTGGGACACTACTGAAGATATGGCCTCAAGTTCGAACAAGACAGGCAGGTTGGTGCAAATGGGAAGGGCTGGAAATGAATATGGGTCACTGGTAACTGTGCATTTGTGGGCCAGATAACCCTATTCTAGAGGCTGAGCATCACATTGCATGTCTTTAACCTTATCACTTATAATATTTTGATCACCAGTTGGTCAGTGACCCAACTTACGGCCATTTATTCTGTATATTTCATAGTAAAAACTGAAGTCACTGGGCCCAGCAGCAGGAAAAGGAAATTTCTTGAATGACTGATTTCCTGGTTAAGGCCTATGGACCTTTCCCCCAGAACCCAGACCTGAAACTTACGTTGTAGTAAATTGCCTCAACGTCTACCATTCTCCATCAGTAGAAGTAAGTGCTAGCGGCTTGGGTCATGGCCCCTTCTCTTCTTTTTGGCTTCCAAAGAATAAAACAACATACATTTTAGATTTCAGTTATAAGCTCTCCTGGTTGACCCGGCCGGATTGGAAACCATAAAATGATTCCTCTCTGTGTTACATATTTCTCCTTTTAAAAAGAACAAGTGAAATTCAATAGGTAGGAACACATGACCAAAAAACTTGGAGTGAAAACTGAAAATTGCCTTAAATACCAGATTCCAAAAGAACAAACCTGGATAATGATCTTTTATTTTTTTTAATGTTTATTTTTGAGAGAGAGAGAGAGAGAGGGAGAAATAGAGAAATAGAGCACGAGCAGGGAAGGGGCAGAGAGAGAGGGAGACACAGAATCTGAAGCAGGCTCCAGGCTCTGAGCTGTCAGCACAGAGCCCGACTCGGGGCTTGAACTCATGAACAATGAGATCATGACCCAAGCTGAAGTCAGACACTTAACCAACTGAACCACCCAGGCACCCCTGACTTTTAAATATATCGTGTGCTTTCTAGCAAAGAAAAAGCAGAAAGAAAATGGGCAACACCAATGTCTCATAACGTCTGCCCACGTAAAATGTGTCTAGCCCACATTAAATTCTAATGGTGCTGAGGTAGGAGAAATAAGAGAAAGAAAAATATAGGTAATATTATTTGAATTCCTACTATGTGCTGCATACCTTGATATATATTTTAAATATTATTTCATTTTCTCTAGCCTGCTCAGGAAAACATTTGCAGTCTGGGTAGAATTTAAGTCTGTCTCAATTTGAGCTGTAGGACTTGTTATTTGCCCACAACAAAAGCTTTTTTATCATTCCTTTAAAAAATAAAAAACAGGTGGTGCCTGGGTGGGTCAGTTGGTTAAGCAACTGACTTTGACTCAGGTCTTGATCTCACAGTTGGTGAGTTTGAGCCCCATGTCGGACTCTCTGCTGTCAGTGCAGAGCCTGCTTCAGATCTTCTGGCTCCTTCTCTCTTCCCCTCCCTCGCTCATTCTCTCTCTCTCAAAAATAAATATTTAAAAGCAATAGAAAATAAAAATAGGAATTCTAAATATAGTGTGTCATTAGTCCTCAAGACTACCCCATATTTGGAAATTCGCTTAGAAGGATTCATGGGATTCAGATATGGTTGTATTCATGGCTAAGATTTATTATAGCGAAGTATATGGATAAACATCTGGATCATAAAGGGGAAATGTGCAGGCAGAGTCTGGGAAAATCCATACACATGTTTTCTAATGTTCTCTTCCTCCCATGAGGGGTCATACAGAGCACATTCTTCCCCCTACAACAAAAATGTCATGTGTCATGCTTTTGCCCAACAAAGCCTATTAAGAAACTCAGTGCCCATGGTTTTTAGTGGAGACTAGTCACATAGGCACCCTCTGCCCAGCACAAACCAAAATTCTAAACTCCTAGAAAGAATACAAGTATTTGGAATAAATCATATTTGAACTGTCTAGGCACAGTGAACCAATTTTATTAGTTATTTGTTGACTTCTGGGAATGCCCTGACAGCCAAGTTCCCAGCTTCCAGCTAACGGCCACTTTGTAGGCAGACTTTTCTAAAGATAAGTCTTGAGCAAGCTGTTAACTCTTTTCTGTACAAATGGTGTAAGTTCACACTTTCATGTATGTTTCTGCCCACTACCACTACACTCTTCCAAAAACAAAGCAATGATAGATAAAATATGAAAAGGCAAAATACAAAAGAAATAACTGGGCTTGAAAAATAATCTATGTCGACTAGGAACAGAACCACAATGTAGAGCTATAACTAGTACTAAATAAAGCATAGTATGTAACCAGAAAAACACCCTGAAAATGCAACAGTATTTACTAGACTACAGCATAAAGTCAGAAATTTATTTATACAACAGTATATATATAATAAAAAATCTGTCCATTTTCAGGTAGCCTTGCAAATGGAAAAATTGGCACAAATTAAGTTGAAAATACTGGTTCGAGTGGTTCACATCTTTTAGAGCTATTTGCTCAGATTGAACCTAAGCAGAATTAAAGTAAAACATTTAAGCTCAACCAAATGAACCAGATCTGCTGGTTTCAGAAACATTTAAGCTCCGTCCTCAAAAGGTGCCAAATCCTCACAAGTAGCATTACATGCAGCCCTGGCCAATAGAACTTTCTATGATAGTGGAAATGTTCTTGGGGTCCAATATAGTGGCTACTCATCTCGTACGATTACTGAGTACTTGAAACATGGCTACTCAGTGACGGGTATAAATTTTTATTTATATTTCATTTGAGTTGATTTAAATAGTTAATATGGGGCTATTGGAAACACATTTTTTTAATGGGCTCATTGCCTTGTTTTTATTCTTGTCATAGGAGCTTCATTCAGAGTGTGTTGACAGATCAGTTCATTTGGAGAGGGTGTGTGTGTGTGTGTGTGTGTGTGTCTATGGACAGTGTCAGCAGCACCATTTACAAATATACATACCTAATTATCAGATCTTCCAGCACTACTTTCGATTATCCTAACTTGCTTCACCTGTCATCTCTTCAGGTGTGGACCTTAACTCACTGGAAATCTGTAAGCAAACCTCGTTCGTTTACATGGAGAGGTCAAGTAAAACCTTGAAGATCCGTTTTCTTGGAAGTCTCCCTGGATAAATGAATGTTTCTTTAAAAAATAAAATAAAAAGAGGAGGTGCTAGTGGTGAATGGGAATGCCCAGCAGAATCTAGCCTGTGTCTGAATAATGGCTCAAGTGATAGTTGATCAGTTTTGCTTTAAAAAAAAAAGGATGGAATATTTTCTATTTTTCTGGAAGAATTCATATTGTTGTGAAACTAAAGATTCATCAGAACACCATCTGAATTCTAAAAATAAAACAGTTTTGATATGCTGACACATTAGGCTAGGTTATGATGAGTAAGCTTCAGGGAGTGACATTCATTTGTTCATTAACTTCAGAACATGGTCTGCATGTCCCCAGTGCACAAGGCACTGTGCTAAGTAGAATAGATGTAGTAGAAAGAAAACTCCCTGACCTCCAATAATTATGATCAGGACCTGGCACCTGGAATGGATAAATCTGTAAAGAGAAATGTCAACACAGCATATTCCTGACTGAATTTTCCAATCATTTCACCTTTACATACGGTTTTGCTTATGACTACATCCAAAAAAGGTTATGATCAGAAAATTTTCAGTGACATACAGCCATAGTGTTCATCCTTCCACCTTAAAAATAGATATGACTCAATGCAATCTAGTATCCTGGATTGGATCCTGAAATGGAAACAAAATATTAGTGGAAAAACTGACAAAATCTGATTAAAGTCTGAAGTTGAGTCAACAGGAATTAATTTCTTAGTTTCAACAAATCTATCACAGGAATGCAATATCAGGGGAAACTGAATGAGAATGCTTAGGAATTGTCTGCACTGTTGTCTTAGTCTGTTCAGGATGCTATAACGAAAATACCTTACCCTGGGTGGCTTAAACAATGGCATATGTTTCTCACAGTTTTGGACGCTGGCAAGTTCAAAGTCAAGGTGCCACAGATTTGATATCTGGTGAGGACCAACTTCCTCATTCACAGACCACCATTTTTTCATTATAGATAGCCTCACCTGGTGGAAGGGGTGAGGAAACCCTTAGACTCTCTTTTATAAAGGTATAATCCCATACACCTAACCACTTCCCAAAGACCCCACCTCCAAATATCATCACATTGGGGATTAGGTTTCAACTTATGAATTCTGGGGTGTCACATTTATTCAGTCTCTAGCAACTATCCTTGCAACTTTTCTGTAAATCAAGAATTATCCAAAAATTAGTGTATTCAAGATAGATATGGAAGAATAAGCAGGAATGTCTAAAGCCCCTTAGAACTCTCTCTGAGTTACTTGGGAGCTGCCTTTCCCCTAGAAGGAGAGCCTGGACATGACCTCAACTACCTGCAAGGTCTCCAAAAAATCTTATAAGCAACTGGCACTAAAGCCCAGACTATTTGGCAGTCTCTCAATCTATGTCTCTGGTGGCAAGACAACTCTCATGTGTGCTTTATAAAAATGTACAACATTGGGGCGCCTGGGTGGCGCAGTCGGTTAAGTGTCCGACTTCAGCCAGGTCTTGATCTCGCAGTCCGTGAGTTCGAGCCCCGCGTCGGGCTCTGGGCTGATGGCTCAGAGCCTGGAGCCTGTTTCCGATTCTGTGTCTCCCTCTCTCTCTGCCCCTCCCCCGTTCATGCTCTGTCTCTCTCTGTCCCAAAAATAAACGTTGAAAAAAAAATTTTATAAAAATGTACAACAAAGGAGGGTGAGGCTCTTTCTAAATTCTATCCCCAGGATATGGCCAGATATAACCTTTTGAGAGGACGTGAGATCAGTGCATCTTCTAATCCTTCTTTCTGTGGATTCTAGTCGGTACCATGTTTGGACAAGCCCAGTTCAAGAGTTATGCTATGAAAATGTCATCATACTTTATTTTTTATTTTCCTTTTTTAACATTTCAATTTATTTCAATAACAGAAAAAGGAAAGTTTGAATAGCCTACCTGTACTGAGAGTGGACAATTAAAAGAAGTGGGGGCTGAGGGGGCAGAGCAAATGACTGAATAGAACACAGACCCAAATGTGGCAAAGCTAAATCTGAAAGTAGAGATCAACCAGTTAGTGTTTCAATTTCAAAACCAGTCTTTAAAAGATCATCTAACTTTACGAATGCAGGATGTGTGCAAACAAGTATTTTGAGTATAAATACTTAGATTTGCTTATTCTAAAGCACTAATTTATATAAATCAAAAACCTCAACTAGGTAAACTCACTAATTTTAAAGGCCTAGAGGTTCAGTTCATTAAGCGTCCAACTCTGGATTTTGGTTCAGGTTCGTGAGTTCGAGCCCTACATCAGGCACTGCACTGACAGCACAAGACGTGCTTGGGATTCTCTCTTTCCCTCGCTCTCTGCTCCTCCCTCTCGCATGCGGTCTCTCTCAAACATAAATAAATAAATAAATAAATAAATAAATAAATAAATAAATAAATAATCATTTGGGGTACCTGGGTGTCTCAATTGGTTAAGTGTCTAATATCTGCTTAAGTTGTGATCTCATGGCTTGTGAGTTCGAGCCCTGCATCAGGCTCTGCCCTGTGGACCCTGCTTGGGATTCTCTCTCCCTCTCTCTCTCTGCCCCTCCCCCACTCTCTCTTTCAAAATGAATACACTTTAAAAATAAATAAATTAAAAATATAAAGGCCCAGGTGTATTTTTTGTAAGCAAATATTTGTAAGTGTCCAACTTTGGCTCATGTCATGGTCTCATTGTTTGTGAGTTTGAGCCTCACATCAGGTTCTCTGCTGTCAGCTCAGAGCCTGGAGCCTGCTTCAGATCCTCTGTCCCCCTCTCTCCCTGCCCCCCACCATTCACATTCTTGCTCTCTCTCAAAAATAAGTAAATAAAAGCATTTAAAATACATATATATTTAAAGAAGAAAGAAAATTGCATTAACTTGCATGTATAAACTTAGAGGTTAGGGTGAAGTCACTTTATTTTTTATTTTTTATTTTTTTAATTTTTTTTTCAACGTTTTTTATTTTATTTTTGGGACAGAGAGAGACAGAGCATGAACGGGGGAGGGGCAGAGAGAGAGGGAGACACAGAATCGGAAACAGGCTCCAGGCTCTGAGCCATCAGCCCAGAGCCCGACGCGGGGCTCGAACTCACGGACCGCGAGGTCGTGACCTGGCTGAAGTCGGACGCTTAACCGACTGCGCCACCCAGGCGCCCCGGGTGAAGTCACTTTAAATTAAAAAAAAAATCAAAATTTTGGAAGAAGTTAGTAGAAAGCTCCTGTTTTCTTCAGACATTAATCTGTACATTTAATAAGGAACATAGCTTGTCTTCACAATTTCAAACGCAGCTGGAAGTTTTTACACATTGATGTAGGCAAGCCTATGCAAGACCTTCTCACATTGTGAGCAGGTTTTTAAATAATGTGTGAAAATTCTGAGGTTGTAATATACTTAGTAGTCTCATATGACAAAATAAGAGAAGAAAAATCAATTCCCACCCTAAGAAGGAAAGAGTAGTCCTGCAGGGGCAATATGCCAATTGAAGGAACAATTTCAAATTTGGGCAACAGACTTTTCAGAAGAATAGATTTATATCCTTTGTAAAAGTACTGGGTTCAGAGTTTCTTCAAATAGTTTTACAGGAAAAACCCAGTAAACTTCTTTAGAATGGGGTGGGGAGGGGATAGGAAAAAGCAGTTAAAGACAAAGCTGTGCTGGAATCTTTTTTTTTTTTTCTTGCCCATGTAGCTTTCCACACCTCCTATAACCATGATTTTTCTCAATTCTCCCCAAATCTGGAAGGCTTCTCCATTTTCTTGATGATCCATAGTATTAAGCATTTTTCAGCCTGCCCCAGATTCTTCTCAAGAGGAAGTAGAGGTTCTCCTCCGACCTGGTAGGAAAACTCCATTTCAGCCTATCTTATCCTCTGATTACAAGTAAACCTACCTACCAAAGTACAGAAAGCAGCTACCTGGGGACTCTGAAAAGTACAAAGAAGGTGGTAGATTGGAAAGTCAGAAGTTGGAAAAGAAAAACACCCAGGGGGGCACCTGGGTGGCTCAGTTGGTTAAGCGTCCGACTTTGGCTCAGGTCATGGTCTCATGGTTTGTGAGTTTGAGCCTCACATCAGGTTCTCTGCTGTCAGCTCAGAGCCTGGAGCCTGCTTCAAATCCTCTGTCCCCCTCTCTCCCTGCCCCCCCTTCACACTTTTGCTCTCTCTCAACAATAAGTAAGTAAAAACATTTAAAAATATACATATATTTAAAGAAAGAAAAACACATGGTGGTTGAACAGTAATTCGGATGGCTAAAACTTAATAGAAACATCATATTTATGGCCAGAGGAATGGGACAAAGAGCCTGGCAGGTTAGAGGAGGGGATGGAGAGTTTGCAATTTGAGCAAGGAAACACCTAAAGCAGGAGACACCCTTATTCTGAAGATAATTCTCAGGCTCACCACTGAGCCTTAATGTGTGATGCAGACTCAAACAGCAAAGCATAGGCTTTAAGAATGGAGCTAAGAGGGAGCCTGGATAGGTCAGTTGGATGAGCCTCTGGCTCTTGATTTCAGTTCAGGTCATGATTTCATGGTTCATGAGTTCGAACCCTGCATTGGGCTCTGTGCCAATAACACAGAGCCTGCTTGGGATTCTCTCTCTCCCTCTCTCTCTCTCTGCTCCTCCCCTGCTTGTGCTCTTTTTCTCTCTCAAAATAAATGAGCATTAAAAAAAAATTTTTTTAAGAATGGACCTAAGATTCCAACCACAACAAATCACAGAACATCTGAGAGGCACGTGTGCAGGACAGGCCCAAAGCATCAGAGCAAAGAACTGGATTAGAAGCACCTCCCACAGAAGATGAAAGAAAACTATGATAAACAGATTGACAATTTGCTAAAACAACAACCACCACAAAAACAGTCAACAGTCTCTAGAACAAGGAACATTACTAGGGATAAAGACATACATTACAAATGATAAAAGAATATGAAACAACTCTAAGTATCTATGGACCTATTGGTAGAGCTTCAAAATACATGAAGCAAAACCTGACGGAAGAGAAACAGAAAAAAAAAAATCCAGTTTTATTTGGAGGCTTCAGCACTCTTCTCGGAAATCAACAGAACAAGTTGACAGAAAAATCAATGAGAATATACAAGACCTGAACAAGATTATCAACTAATTTGATGTAGCTGACATTTATAGAACACTCCCAACGACAGCAGAATATACATTATTGTCAAGTCTGCATGAAACATTCTCCAAAACAGACTATATTCTGAACCATGAAGCAAACTTCAACATATTTAAAACAAGTGAAATCTCACAAGTAGGTTCTCCTCTGACTACAATGGAATTAAACTAGAAATCAGTAACAGAAAGGTAGCTGGAAAATCCCCAAATATCAAAAAATTAAACAACCCATTTCTAAATAACCCATGGGTCAAAAACAAAGTTACAAGGGAAATTTGGAAATATTTTGAGTTGAATAAAAAGTAAAATACAACATCAAACTGTGTGGGATGCAATTAAAGCAGTACTTTAAGGAGGATTTCTAATATGTGGCACCTGGGTGGCTCAGCCAGTTAAGTATCCGACTTTGGCTCAGTTCATGACCTCATGGTTCATGAGTTTGAGCCCCGCATCAGGCTCTGTGCTGACAGCTCAGAGTTTGGAGCCTGCTTCAGATTCTGTGCCTCCCTTTCTCTCTGCACCTCCCCTGCTTGTGCTCTATCTCTCTGTCTCAAAATAAATAAACATTAAAAAAATTTTTAAGGATGATTTATAATATTAAATACTTCCATAAAAAAAGATCTCAAACCAATTATCTATGACTTCTCCTTAAAAATTAGAAAATGACAATAAGTTAAATTCAGAGCAAGAAGACAGAAGGAAATAATAACAGAGAAGAAATCAATGAAATTGGAAAAAGTTTAGTTATAAATAAAAGCAAAAAATTGCTTTTGAAAAAAAATCAATAAAATTGATAAACCTCTAGCCAGAAACAAAGACACAAATAACTATCATAAAGAACAAAAGAGGAGATCTCACAAAGACCCCCACAGACATTAGAAGAATAAGAAAATAGCACAAATAACTTTATGTGCATAAACTTACTAATTTAGATGAAACATGCAAATTCCTTGAAAGACACAAACTACTAAAGTTCACTCAAATAAACAGAAAAAGATAATCTGAATAGTCCTGTATGAAAGAAATTGAATTCATTGTTAAAAACTTTGCAACAACAACAACAAAAAAAACCCCAAGTCAAATGGCTTCACTAATAAACTAGGTCAAATATTTAAAGGAGAATAATACCAACTCCACATAAACTCTTCCAGAAAATAAGAGGAGAAAACACTTCCCAATTAGTTTATGAGACCAGCATTATACTGATAGCACAGTTACAAGAAAACCACAGACCAATATACCTCACGAAAATGGGTGAAAATATTCAATTTTAGCAAAACAAATTCAGAAATATATAAAAAGAACAAAAATCATGACCCAGTGGAATTTACCCTGGGAATGCTAGGTTAGTTTAACATTTGAAAATTACTTAATATAATTCACCATTTCAATAGACTAAAGAAAAAAAAACAAATCATAACCAAGCTAGTTAGCTTTTTTAAAATTAATGGCAACATGGGCTCCTGGGTGGCTCAGTCAATTAAGCGTCTGACTCTTGCTTTCGGCTCAGATCTTGATCTCTTGGTTCAGGAGATCAAGCCTCGTGTCAGGAGGCTCTGGACGTGGAGGCTGTTTAAGATCCTCTTTCTCTCTCTTTCTCTGTTTCTCTCTCTCTCTCTTTCAAAAAAAAAAAAAAAGTAATGGCAACAACTCCAGTATTAACTTACAATAGAGATCTCCACCATCTAATTTACAGGAAGTACCAAACACACTGCCAAACAGGCATTAAACTGTTTATTTAAAATCTCATTCGCTTTGGGGGATAAATAAATGATCAGAAATTGCATCTCAGAGGTCTCATAGACAAAATCTGTTACTTAGCAGTTTTCTCTTATTTCTGGTCTCGCTTCCTCTCCATATTGCTGTTTCTCATTCCCTGCCCCGAAACAGAAAGTGATGGAGCATTTCCATTATTGTGATCACTTCCTGAATGGGACTGTTCAGTACTTTCTGGAGTACCCTTCTGCATGCTTGTTTGACCTTCAGCTGAACAATACCAGCGTCTCTCCAACTCTAAGTGAAGGCACTTCAGATGCAAGCATTTCACTATTCAAGATTTCCCTCTGGGGACACGATAAGAAAATGCTTGCAACTGCCTGACTTTGTGGGGTGAGCTGTCATGCCTTTATACTAGGTCTTTGTCCGGGGAGTACTGGCTGCTTTGGGCTCTCCTGCAGCTCACTTCCCGATCGCAGGAAGCTGGCACTGCCTGGCCTCGCTGACAGAACTCACAGGGGAGCCCAGACAGCTTGGACAGGTGCCACGACCACCCAAACTGTGCCCGAGAATCTAGGATGGGGAGCACTCCTCTTTATTCATGAGTGGTGTACTGTTCTCACTTGCATTTTCCTCACACACTACAATATTGTACGTTTTAAAATAAGGGGATCTTTGGAAACTTTATTCTCAAAACAGGCTATCGTAAATCAGACTTTTAAATAAGTTTTTGATTTAGGACATCATATTCTTATGACTTTTGATCAATAAATGTTCCAAAATTCTTTGGAGAAAAAGAATATGTTTATCTGAATGAAATTGATGTCCATACTACATATAAATCATTTACCAGTTTATATAGTCAGTAAACTTTCTATGGGAGAACAACATATGCACACCAGCGCCTTAAATTTCTAGGAAAACTGTTTCTTTTTCAAATTTTACTATATAAGGCTTTGAGATCATATGAAATCACTTTTGTTGAATCTAATCAAGTCTCCCAGCCTACAAATACCCATATCTTGTCCCTATTCACACAGAAACTTAAGCTCTGAGTCTTCTTTAGGGAACACTTTCCAGACATCAGCCCTCCTGACACTCGATCTTGCTATACATCGGCAGAGCATTATCCAAGGGATGTGTTCCCATTTGATGCTAAATTCCATGAGGGCAGCAAATACATCTGTTTCATTTACTCTTATTTTCATTATCTAGCACTGTGCCTGATACATACAAGGGAACAAATAAATATACTCAGATGGAGGAAAAACTAAGTGTGCTATTGCCATCAAGGAAAACCTACCCCCAAATTATATTCATGAGGAAGTACAAATATTCAATATGATGGAGATCTTGTTCATTTCCCTTGAGAAAACAGCAATATTTTTCATAAGAAGAAATATTTTTGGAAAAATATTTTCAACCCCAACTATAATGGAATATTATGTATCCATTAATTAAAATGAAGTATGTAACTAGATATCCATGATAAGTTTTTAATGCAAAATATGTAATTTAGGGGTGCCTGGGTGCCTTAGTCAGTGAAGAGAGTCTGACTCTTGATTTAAGATCAGGTCATGATCTCAGTCAGTCAAGAGGTCGTGCCCTATGCTGAGCATGGAGCCTGCTAAGGATTCTCTCCCTCCCTCTCTGCCCCTCCCACATTAGTGCAAGTGTGTGTGTGCACTCTCTCTCTCTCTAAAAAAAATAAAAAAATAAATGAATAATAAAAAATATGTAATTTAGACATCATACGTAATTTGATACAATTATAAATGCACACAGACACACACAATAGGATTTTACAGGGAGTTGTTCATTTTCTACTTTATACTTTTTAATGTTTATTTATGTTTGAGAGAGATGGGAGGAGGAGCAGAGACAGAGGGAGACACAGAATTCGAAGTAGGTTCCAGGCTCTGAGCTGTCAGCACAGAGCCTGATGTGGGGTTCGAACCCACAAACCGTGAGATCATGATCTGAGCTGAAGTTGGACACTTAACCGACTGAGCCATCCAGGCACCCCTCTACTTTATACTTTTTATACCATAAAATTTTAAGCAAATAATTTTCCAGTCAGAAAATAAAAAAACTAAAAACCTTTGCTATTCTGTTTCAGTTCTGTTAAATGCTAGTATGGCAAGAATTTCAGTGCCATAGATGAGTACATCAGTAGAACAAAATGTCAAATTTTGCCCCGTAAGACATGCATTTGCTTTTAAAATTGTTTATTTAAGGGTAACATACAGAAAAGTGTGCAAACCAAATATCTTCAGCTTAATAAATTTTAAGAGACAGATCAGGCTATAATTTTCCTTCCTTTCTGTTCTTTAACTCTTCAAACATTCTCTTGACTCTTTATCTCTGTCTCCTCCTTCTGAGATTTTTATTTCCTGTTTGGAAGTCTTTTGCACCAAGTCAACATGTCTTTGACTTTTTTCCGGACTTTCCACTCTTTTTCTTCCTGAGCTTCAGTGTGGTTTCTATTGATGTACCTTCCCTAATCCTGTCTTCTCATGTGCAGGCTTTTCTTTAAACCATCTATTACTGATTATTAAAATTTTAATTATTATATTTTTCAATTCTAAAATTTCTATTTAATTCTTTTTTTATATATTCCAAGACTTTGGTGAGGTCGTCTATATCCTCATCTGTTTTGCCCATTATTTCCCTCTATTTGGGGACATATTAGTTACAGTTACCTTAGAGTCCTTGCACTTATAACACCAATATCCAAATCACCTGTGAAACTCTTTTTAAATAATCTTATATTTCAGGCTATGGCCCTGATTCTTGGCATGTCTAGTAACATTTTTTTGAGTGTCAGGTACTATCTTTAAGAAAATATACATAGTCTCTATATTTTACCTTCCTTCAGAAAAGTTTCACCCTTTCCTCTGAAACATAAATGAATCAGAACTGGGCAGCAATTCTGGTAAGGCTCCATTTACCTCTAGTTCATCCCTCCTACTAGGGCGTATGTCCCCAGGGTTTCTTACTTGAGATTGGTGCAGGACCATCCACCTAGTGGGTACTGGTGAATCCTGTGTCTATCCACATTAGTGCCTTGAGGCTTATAAAATACCTTGCTTTGTTTTCTCAGAGACCTTATGCTTGGCTTTATGGTCTCCTGCCCCTTGTAGCTTCAGAATTCAACAAATACCCAGAAGGGGATACAAGCAGTTATCTAGTCTGTTCTCCACACCTCCCTTCTCACTGGGATCTTGGCCTCCAAAGTCTCCCCTTATATCTCATGAGCCCCATAAGGCCACCCAAGCCTCTCTTGATCACTTTGTCTTTCAACACAGCTGTTCTGCCTAAGAAAACCACAGATACTCAGCCTTCTGCTCCGAATGTGCAATCAGCAGATGCCCCCAGGACAAATGTTGCAACACAAGTTCAGCTCACCTCTCTCCAGTTCCCCTTTCTATACAATCTTGGCCCCTCAAGACCTGATTACTTTAACAGCTCTCTTGTGTCTTTAAACAGATTTTTTAAAAATTCATCTTTATTCATTGTCCTCAGTGACAGCACGGATCTACAACAAGTTACTCCATGATAACTATAAACAGAAATCTCTCGTGGAGTTTTTTTCATCAAAATTTTATGGGGCGCCTGGGTCACTCAGTCAGTTGAGCATCTGACTGGTTTTCAGCTCAGGTCATTATCTCACAGTTTGTGAGTTTGAGCCCCATGTCAGGCCCTGTGCTGGCAGCATGGGTCCTGCTTGGGATTCTCTCCCTCCATCTTTCTCTCTCTCTGTCCCTTGGCTTGCTTTCTCTCTCTCTTCTAATCTCAAAATAAATAAACATTAAAATTTTTTTTTAATTTGTTACAAATACATAAATATGTTTTTATTTTTTATATATGTAGTTTAATCTAATGAAAATAAGACATAAAGGGGTGCCTGGGTGGCTCAGTCAGTTGAGAATCTCTTGATTTCAGCTCAGGTAATGAGATTAAGCCCTGTGTCAAGGTCTGTGCTGGGCATGGAGCCTGCTTAAGATTCTCTCTCTCCCTCTCCCTCTGCCCCTCCCTGGCTCATGTACACTCTCTTGCTCTCTCTCCCCCCCCAAAACCCAAAAATGTCCAGTATTTTTCATATGTATTTTTGATTACTACAATTGATTTTATCAAGTGTTCTCAGTATATTTATTGAAACTATCTGCAATGTAATAGTTACTCAGAACCACAGGGCCTCATGTGAGTGTTTTCTCTTCTTTTGCATCGGTCTTTGCTATAAATTTTCTTAATTTTTCTTCCTTTTGGAAGAACCCCCGATTGTCTTTTATATATACTTTTAACTCTCTAATTTTGTGATATTTTACTCATTGATCTCATTGTACCAATAATTTAGTTAGAATTTTGAATGGTCTCCACTGAAACTGCATCAATTTCTCTTCCTTTTCATTTTCAGAGAGAAAGGGTAATTGATTATTTAAAAAATGAAATAATGAAATACCACATGTACCATTATGAGTTCATAAAACATAATTAGGTTTTACTTCAGGTACTTATTACATTAGTAGGTACTTATTTTGAAGGCACATGGTATTATTCTGTTTACATGGTTTATGCTGTGCAATAAACATAAATGGAGTCAATTTAAATTCTTCAGTGGCAATTTAACATAGAAATTGAACTTGAATAGAATGTTATAAATAATAATGTTATTTCCTCTTTAGCATTGCCTTTCAGAAGGAAAAAAAACTTAACAGTTTTTGCTTATAATCATTTGCAAACTAATTATAGCTTAAACATTAAGAATTGACTGGTGGTTAATAGTTAACCCCAAACTCATGCAAAATTCTTCAGAACATTCCATTGAAATGCTGAAAAGACTGTGAGTTCTTTATTCACATAGAAGCTAATTATTTTTCTTTATTGCCCATTTAGTATGTATGAGCTTAAAGAGACATATCTGGAAAACACTTTCTTTTTTTTTTTTAATTTTTTTTTTCAACGTTTATTTATTTTTGGGACAGAGAGAGACAGAGCATGAATGGGGGAGGGGCAGAGAGGGAGACACAGAATCGGAAACAAGGAAAACACTTTCATCGAGGAAATAAAGCAATAGCTCTTAGACTTATATGATTACTCATTTACAGAAATGGAAAAATCAGAATAAATTCACTTTTACCAAGTTTATCCCTTAAAGAAGTTCCCAACCCCTAAAACCATCCCTACTTTCCACCCTCTCTACACACACATTTTTTTGGAGTAGTACCAACTGAAATGTTATAGGGAGTCATCTAAAAGCATGACAGACTTAAAGTGTTTTATTACAAGAAACCAAGAGAAATTAGTACCTTTTCTAAGTAATATATTTCTCCTTAGTTTTGTATTTGTCCAAGTCTTTAGGAGAACAGAAATTCTTTCCAGAAAGGCTATGGGAAGACATAGTTTTAAAGCACCCAGTGCTTATACTCAAGTGGATTGGGGGAATCACATGTTCTTCCTTTATTTCACCAAAGAATTCCAGTGTTAGAAAAGACCTTCCAAGCCATCCCCTCCAATCAAACATCTAATCCTGAAATGCTCTCCTCAGCTTGTTCAAAAGATTATCTCACTGTTGTTAGTTTCTTTTAGTGAGGAGAAACTCACAGTATAAAGCAGTATAAAACAGTTAAAACATCCTTACATCATAAACTGAAATCTCTCTGGAGCTTTTACACATTAGTCCCCCTTAAAATGTTTTCAGAGGCAGTCGAAGATGGTGGCATAGGAAGACACTCAACTCACCTCCTCCCAAATACAAGGGAACCCGCTTAAGACTGTCAACTAATCTCTCATCAGAAACTTTGCATGCCAGAGAAAGTGGCAAGATACATTCAAAGTGCTGAAAGGAGAAAACTTTCAAACAAGAACACTGTACCCAGCAACACTGTAATTCAGAAGTGAAGGACCATTTCCCAGATAAGCAAAAGCTAAAGGAGTTCAACACCACTAAACCAGGCTTACAACAAATATTAAAGGGACTTTTTTAAGGTGAAAGAAAAAGTAATAACTAATAATAAGAAAACATATGAAAGTAAAAATCTCACTGATAAAGACAAATATATAGTAAAGGTAGTAGATTAACAACTTGTAATTCTATCATAAAGGTTAAAAGACAAAAGTAGTGAACACATAAAATAAAAAGATGTAAAATATGACATCAAAACATAAAATGTGGAAGGAGAGGTAGCAAAATATATGGAGTTTTTAGAATGTATTAATTTAAGTTGCTATCAACATAAAATAGACTGCTATATATATAGCCCATTATATGTGAACCTCATGGTAACCACAAAGCAAAAACCTATGCTAAATACACAAAAGACAAATAAGAAAGGAATCTAAACTTAACACTAAAGAAAAGTAGCAAGCCACAAGGGAAGAGAGCAAGAGAAGGAGAAAGTAACAAAGAGGAAATACAAAAATGGCCAGAACACAATTAACAAAGTGATTAACAATAAGCACATACCTATCAATAATTACTTTCAAATGTAAATGGAATAAATTTTCCAATCAAAAGACACAGTGGCTGAATGGATTAAAAAACAACTCATCTACATCATGCTACCTGCAAGACTCTCGCTTCAAAACTGAGGATACACAGACTGAAAGTAAAAGTGTGAAAAAAGATATTTCATGCAAATGGAAACAAAAAGAAAGATGGTGTAGTTGTATTATATAGCAGACAAAAGAGACTTTAACACAAAGAGTGTAATAAAACACAAAGAAGGGCACTGTATAATGATAAGAGGGTCAATCCAACAACAGGATACAACATTTGTGAATGTTTATACATCCAACACAGAAGCACCTAAATATATAAAGCAAATAATAACACATATAAAGGGAGAAATGGATATAAATACAATAATAGTATGGGCTTTACTACCCCACTTACATCAGTGGCTAGATCAACCAGACAGAAAATCAATAAGGAAACATCAGCCATGACATCTTACATGATACATTTAGACCAGATGGACCTAATAGATGTATACAGAACATTCCCTCCAAAACCAACAGAATACACATTCTCAAGTGCTTATGGAACATTCTCCAGGATAGATAATACATTAGGCCACAAAACAAGTCTCAATAAATTTAAGAAGACTGATATCATATCTAGCATCTTCTCTGACCAAAATGGTATGAAACTAGAAATCAATTTTGGAAAGAAAACAGGAAAAATGACAAATATCTGGGGATTAAACCACATGCTACAGGACAACAAATGGATCAATGAAGAAATCAAATGGGAATTCAAAAAAGACCTTGAGACAAGTAAAAATGGAAGTACAACAATACAAAATCATCAAAAAGCAGTAAAAGCAGTTCTAAGAGGAAACTTCATACCAATACAGGCCTACCTCAAGACACAAGAAAAATCTCAAATAAGCAATCTAACTTTACACCTAAAGGAATCAGAAGAAAAAATGAAGCCTGAAGTTAGTAGAAGGAAGGAAGTGATAAAGATCAAAGGAGAAGTAAATAAAATAGATGCCTGAAGAACAATTTAAAAAAATCAATGGGTGGCGCAGTCGGTTAGGCGTCCGACTTCAGCCAGGTCACGATCTCGCGGTCCGTGAGTTCGAGCCCCGCGTCAGGCTCTGGGTTGATGGCTCAGAGCCTGGAGCCTGTTTCCGATTCTGTGTCTCCCTCTCCCTCTGCCCCTCCCCCATTCATGCTCTGTCTCTCTCTGTCCCAAAAATAAATAAACGTTGAAAAAAAAATTAAAAAAAAAATCAATGAAACTAAGAGCTGATTCTTCAGAAAAAATAAACAAAATTAACAAACATTAGCTAGACTCATCAAGGGGAAAAAAAAGAAGGCTCAAATAAATAAAATAAAAAATGAAGGATAAGTTACAATTTATGCCACAGAAATATTAAGGACAAAAAAGTCTACTATGAATAATTACATGTCAACAAATTGAACAACACAGAATAAATGAATAAATTCATAGGAATATATGAGCTTCTAAGACTGAATCATGATGAAAAGAAAATCTAAATAGATTAGTAAGTGGCTTGAATAAGTAATGAAAAATCTCCCAACAAACAAAAGTCCAGGACCAGATGGTTTCACCAGGGAATTCTAGCAAACATCCAAAGAAGATTTAATACCCATCCTTCTCAAACTTTTCCAAAAAGTTGAGAAAAAGGGAATACTTCCAAACTCATTTTATGAGGCCAATATTCCCCTGATATCAAAATCCAGACAAGAACACCACACAAAAAGAAAAATAGGAGTGCCTGGGTGGCTCAGTTGGTTGTGCATCCAACTTCAGCTCAGGTCATGAATTCATGATTCGTTAATTCAAACCCTGCATCAGGCTCTCTGCTGTCAATGTGAAGCCTGCTTTATATGTCAGGCTGTCAATGTGAAGCCTGCTCTGTCTCCTCTCTCTCTGCCCCATCCCTGTACATGCTCTATCTCTCTGTCTTAAAAATAAATCAACACTGGGGCTCCTGGTTGGTTGAGCATCCAACATCAGCTCAGGTCATGATCTTGTGGCTCATGAGTTCAAGCCCTGCATTGGACTCTCTGCTGTCAGCTCAGAGCCTACTTTGGATCCTCTGCTCCCACCCCCTTCTCTGCCCTGCCCTTGCTCTCTCTCTCATTCTCTCTCTAAAAAATAAATATTTAAAAATAAACAAATGAATAAATAAATAAAGTTTTTAAAAAGAAGAAATAATAATCAACATGATACACCACATTACCAAAATGAAGGATAAAAATCATATGACCATCTCAATATATGTAGAGAAAGCACTTGACAAATTCAATATCCATTTATGATAAAAACTCTCAAAAGGTGGGTATGGAGGGAACATACCTGAACCTAATAAAGACTATATATGACAAACCCACTGCTAACATAATACTCAACAGTGAAAAGCTGGAAGCTTTTCCTCTAAGAACAGGAACAAGGCAAGAATGCTCACACCACTTTTATTCAACACAGTATTGGAAGTCCTAGCCACAGCAATCAGACAAGAAAAAGAAATAAAAGGCATCCAAATTGGAAATAAAGAAATAAAACTGTCACTATTTGCAGATGGTATGATACCATATAGAGAAAACTCTAAGGATTCCACCAAACACACTGTTAGAACTAATAAATATATTCAGTAAAGTTGGAGGATACAAAATCAGTACGTAGAAATTTGTTTCATTTCTATAAACTAATAACAAACCATCCAAAAGAGAAATTAAGAAAACAATCCCATTTATAAT
Organism: Herpailurus yagouaroundi; assembly: GCF_014898765.1. Classification (NCBI taxonomy): domain Eukaryota; kingdom Metazoa; phylum Chordata; class Mammalia; order Carnivora; family Felidae; genus Herpailurus; species Herpailurus yagouaroundi. The sequence goes on along the minus strand of NW_024412401.1, from coordinate 14,394,044 downwards.
TGCATCAACATTTAAAAAAAATACAACCTAGAAATAAACTTAAAATATTTTAAAATATTCTGGGGGCGCCTGGGTGGCGCAGTCGGTTAGGTGTCTGACTTCAGCCAGGTCACGATCTCGCGGTCCGTGAGTTCGAGCCCCGCGTCGGGCTCTGGGCTGATGGCTCAGAGCCTGGAGCCTGTTTCCGATTCTGTGTCTCCCTCTCTCTCTGCCCCTCCCCCGTTTATGCTCTGTCTCTCTCTGTCCCAAAAATAAATAAACGTTGAAAAAAAAATTTTTTTTAAATAAAATAAAATAAAATAAAATATTCTGAATTATCACACAATGGTCTATATGAGTTTACATTGAAATCATTAGACATATTTGTATTTTATGACTTGAAAGTATTTCCATTGAACAGTTGAGAAAAAGAAAATGCTCATACTGATTTAGTATTTTGGTGAGCAGTTTACAGAGTTGTGTACACCACTAATATATCTTCAAAAAAGACTAAAATATTACTTATTATACCATATTTGAAATACGGTCCTCATCACCACCTAAAAGCCCAATGTCCTGTGAACCAAGCCTATGTATTTGCTTTCTGTGCTTGGCACCAATGAGTTCCAGAACAGGACTTTCCAGAAATTAACTGGTAACTTTTTAACTTTAATTTTTAAATTATAAACTATTCTATACAAGCACAAAAACTAATAATAAGGATAAAATTTTTTAAAGGAATATTTCATCTCCCTATTTGCAATCCAACTATCCAGATGCATTCACTGTTGACAGTTTGGAATCTATTCTTTCATTCTTCTTGACCTTATTTTAATGCTTACACAAACACATACACCGTCATACAAATATTCCAAGTCATAACATAAACACCCCTAATGGTTAAAAAAAAAGTAGCGATGGAAACAAAATCCAAGATTCGTGATCCTTCATCTATCATTCAACTCATTGTTAATGTTCCAGTGTTCTCTTTTCTCCTAGTTTCCTAGTGGTACTTGAAATTAGTATAGATTGTTTTGTATTTGGGTAAAATATGTAAGTAGTTGGTACTTTATCTCCAGGTTATTTGGAGTTTTGAAAGTGAAATTTTGTCAACTCACATGTTGGGCTAAATAACTCCTCGAGAAGCAGTGTGCCAAGCAGTTAATATAGAGAATTTAATTTGCTTCTTCTGAGTTTTACCATTGAGCTTTCTGCGGGAAAGCTCTCCCTAAAAACACACTTTATTGGCTCTAATTAAGAATGCATCCAGTAGTGTTCTCTCAGGCTTTGGATGCCTGCTGGCTTAATTTTTAAGCTTCTCCATTCTCGATAAAAGTGCTGAATTGAATTTAAAAGTCTATTCCTACAGAATTACCCCTTAGTGTGCACACCACTCACACTTCTGCAGAAAAGATTAAAATACTATTTACTACACATAGCAGACATTGTTTTTTAAAAAGTGAATGGAAAATGAGTCTATAGTTTAGCAATAATTTTGAAATGAAAGGTTATTTTGAACATATGGTTTCTGGTTTTTTGGTTTATTTTTACCCTGAACCAAGATAGAAGTTATTAATGGAGCCACAGAATATAAGAAAATAGTTGTTAAAAGTCAGCAAACAGATTTGTTTCCTTTATCTTTAAAAGTTGAAATAAGTTGTAAGTATTTCTTTATAACCAAAGTGTGTATGATTGACTTTGGGATTTTCTCATTAGGTACACATTACCGTTGATTAGATGCCATGAGTGTCTTCCTTCTTTATTCTGCTGATTCCATTAATAAAGCGATGGCAATCTTTGGTGCCCTTAGTAACTGGTCCTCAACAGACTCGTTTTTTGTTTTTAGGAGACTAGTCAATATCCTGCTAACTGATTATATTCTTCCTACAACAGAAGCAGAAACTTTGCATGCCAAATTGTTTATTTAATTTCTCGTCAAACACATATTGCATCCTACCATGTGCCAGGCACTATATTAAACTATGAGGATATAAGGAGTTAATAGTCTAATGGAAGAAAACAGTTGCATAAAAAGAATTTGCAAAAGAGTATGGCAAATGCCACAAAGAGGTAAAAACGATACACACACACACACACACACACACACACACACACACACACATACAGTGAGGCACAAATGATCCAGCAACTAATTGGGCTCAAAAGAGTCTTATTAAACTTGGAAAAGGAGTTATTTATTCACAGGAGTCTGAAAGGTGAGGTCTGGATGGAAGAGATTAAGGCTGGGTAGGTCTGGCAGGGTGAAGAACATCTGTCGAGGCTTCAGGGACAGCACGGGCACAGGTGAAGACATATAGAAAGAAAGAAATGATGGAAAGATCAATGTAAACTTTTATTAAATTTCATACTTTTTGCTTTCAACTAGATTGAAATACTTATTTGGAGTGAAGTGATTACAGCGATCCCCATAGGGGCAAAAAGTGCTCTGATTTCTGTAGAATCACCATCTGTGATGCAGAGAATCAACAGTAGTGAGGGGCAAAGTGATAAAGTGAAGAGCAGTGAGGAGACTGTTTCCATGGTCTAGGAGAAAAATGATGGCTAAAGAAGTCAAGTTCAGGATATAACGTGAGGCTAGAACCAAAAGCATAATGATATGGTTTGTAAGGGAAAGACCAGAATTAAACATGCCCCTGGGTTTTGGACCTGGGGAACTGAAGGTATGTGGTGCCATTTCCTACAGGAAGAAACAATGCAGGAGGTGCAAGTATGTGTGTGTGTGTGTGTGTGTGTGTGTGTGTGTGTGTGTGTACATGCACACACATGTGCACATGTTAAGATAGAAGAAAACCAAAGATGCTGTTTGCTTATGATAAGTTTCAAATGCATCTTGTGGAGCTGTCCTTCGACAGCTGTGTGTAAGACTATAGGGATCAGTGGAGAGAATAGGTGAGATCACCTAGGGAGTCCGTGCACACAGAGATACAAGGCCCAAGAACTGATTCCCAGGGCATGCTAATATTTATAGACCAAACAAGGAAGGAGGATATAAATACAATAGAATATTATTCAGCCATAAAAGAGAAGGAAATCCTGCCATTTGCAACAACATGGGTGGAACTTGAGGGCACTGTGCTACATGAAATAAGTTAAGCAGAGAAAGACAAATACTGCATGATCTCATTTATATGTGGAATCTAAAAAAGCCAAACTCACAGAAACAGTAGATTGGTGGTTTCAGGGGGAGGGTGGTGCACTGTGAAAGAAATGAGATGTTTGTGAAACAAAAACGTTCAGTTATAAGATGACTATGTTCTGGAGATATACAGCAATGTGACTATAAGTTAACAATACTGCATTGTATATTTGAAATTTGCTAAGACAGTAGATCATAAATGCTCTAACCACACACACACACACACACACACACACACACACACACACACATACAAACAGCTGCACCAGGGGATGGATGTGTTAATTAACCTTACTGTAATCACTTTATATACATATATATATGTATGTATATATATATGTAGTATATATATATATATACATGATTTTATATATATGTATATATCAAATCATCATGTTAAACTTACCCAATCACCTTAAACCTATCACCTTAAACTTACCCATCACCTTAAACTTACCCAATGTTAATTGTCAATATCTCAATAAAGCTGGAAAAAACTGCAGAAGGGGCCAGCAAAGGTAAATGAGCAGAAAGAGCCAGTAAGTATTGTGATTCTGTACCTAAGTGAAGGAAATATTGCAAAGAAAGGGGGGTACTAAACTATGTCAATTTTTTTCTCAGAAGGTCAACAAGATGAGGCAAGAGAAGTCATCATGGAGTCTGGCAACATGGAGGTTCCTAGTAATCTCAGAAAAATCAGTATCAGTGATTAGTAAAGTAGATGGGATGAAAGCCTGACTAAAATAGCTACAAAGATACAGAGAAGTAAGAACATAAAGACGTAAATGTGGCATTTACTTCAATGGGGGGGGGGGCGGTATGCAGAGAAACAGGGTGATGCTGTAGAAAGTGTGAGTCAAGACAGGAACTTGACTTTAGGATGAATAATATTTATTTTTACATAGCTACTTATGTAATTAAGGTAAGAAATATAATAGGAGAATGGAAACATCCAAGTGGTAAGTGGGCACATTTCGAATGCAGAATAGAGGAGATTGTTGCAAGAGTCATTCTCATGAGTAGATGGGGGAAGGAGCCCATGCTCAGTGAGGAGGCTTGCCTCAGCTAGAACCAAGAGGTCATCCAGCTGAGTAGTCTGAGTACTGGATAGATGAGCTCAATGAAGGTAAAGTTCCCAACAATAATAAAGGAAGTGATCATGAAGAGGAAAACAGTGCTAATTCCTCAGTGAAGGAAGAGTGACCAAGAGATTGAGAAACGAGGACAACAAGGAAGGTGAGTGGGGTGTGTTTTCTGATGAGTTCTTCCAAGGAGATGCTTTTTGGAGCAAGGAAGGAGAAATGTGTCAGAAGAAGAAATAATGAGCAGATGGTTAAGTACATTCTACTTCCCTCTAAACCCACAATCTATTCATATGAGATAATAATAATAATAATAATGATGATGATGATGATGATGATGATGATGATTACCACTTAAGAGGGAAACAGTGTCCTTGAGATGAGCCAGGTTCATTTAGAACAACCAGGTGAAGAGGACATTCTTGGAAGATACGGGACATTTAATTCAGAACACTCCGAAAGTTCAAAAAAGGAGGCGGGAGGGTTTGGATGGATTGGAAGTGTCATAAGACAGTCCCATTAGAAGATTTAGAACACTATATGGGTGTTACATTTTGGACAGTAATAGATGTCCTGAGAGACATGAGCTTTTGATACTGCATGAAGTAAACAGCAATATGAGGCATAATGAGATTAGGTCTGATGGTCTCTCTGGGGAGAGAATCAGAAAGCTGATTCTAACAAAGGTGTCTCACAGTTGATGGTAAAGGGCTGATGGTGTCATGATATGGCAGCATGGGGGTGCACTGCTCAGACTTCCCTGACAAAGAAAATGTCCTGGTTAGCTGACAGCTTCCAGCTGCCTCACCTTAGTGACCCACTGCAGTGTTCACACCAAGGCCACCATCATCTGGGGTGACTCCTAGCCAGACCCGGCAAGGCAGAAGTACTAGAGACAGGTCATTCTGCCAAAAGCAGAACTCCTTTTTTGTGCCTTTGGGCCTCCCTATTGGCCTAGTCAAGACATTTTTAGGGCTCTCCTATATAGTGTGAGGCCCTTCCTATCCAACCCCGCCTTGTTTTCCCCTCTTTTTTGACAGATGCCAAAACTGCTGCCAGGTGTGAAGCTATCCTTGATTATGTCTGCCCTCTTCCTTTTTATCTTTCATAGGCATGTCCCATAATAAGCCTCTCACACTTATAACTTGGTCTTAGCACCCACATCCAGGAGGACATGAACTGACTCACTTGGGGCGAGGTGGAGAGGCTATGGAGCTGAGGTAACGTGAGATGGATTTTACCGGACACCGTCATAGCTCTTGGATCTCTTTAGACATGCTGTGATCAGGCATGAACTGGTTTACAGGGGAAATGGAACTCTACGGATATTCCTTCAATCCTGCTTTAGATGGTGTTGCAATCAAGACAATGCAAAAGCTTTTCTATGACCACGTACATTACTACCCTCCTTGTACACCAAGTTAGGAATGCTACATAATAGCAAGAAAGTTAGGAAAAATGTATTGACAGCTTACTCTGTACCAAGCTTTAGGCTAGAGCCTTGCTCATTCATTCGGAATACTTTTAATGAATACCAAGATACATGGGGGCACCATCTTGAGTCAAAATCCAGGCCAATACTTGTTTTTAAAAAATCATTTACATCCTGCCTTGCTTATAGCAGCACTGTACCTGTCTTAAAGCAAACATGTTCACAGGCTGTCATGTAATATAAATTCTCCTTGCTATCTTGCTGACTAGATGCTTCCTGCTTCTCCCAGCTGCATCTCAATTTTCCTCCTTGAATGGAGATAACAAAGGGTCTCTTTCTTGCCATTGCATGTTGTGAATGTTGCAAAAATGACAACATACTTCCAGGATACTGGAGCACATGAAAATTGGTGCCTTCATAAAAGGAGTTTCTTGTGTGGTCCACTTCAGGGGTTTGTGAGCCTAACAAGTATGTCTGCCACTCAGCCCAGCCCGAGTGAAGGCAGGATAATGTTAGCTCCCAACTCATGAGAAACAGAGTGTGGGCTTCAGGTCCCTTTGAACTCTTATATCACTTATCTGACTGGCTTTTGCCCTTTTCTGGGATGGCAGCTGTTTAGAATCTCAAACCTCTACACCCCTTTATTCTTCCCATTAGTGAAAGGCTTAATTAGGAGCAAAATGTGTCTTTGCATCATAAACACATTTTAGAAGTTAACAGGAGTCCCTGGCCCCTGCTAAATGCTAACCAAATGTGTTAAAATCAGCAGTTTGATGTTGCCCATAGAGACAGCTGGAGAAGGGGAGGGGGTTTGAGGGAGTGTCTCACAGCTGGAGAACCCAGCAGGAAATGACACTATTGGAGACTTGCGACTAAGCAAACCACAAAGTGAGAGAACAGAGAGAAAGAGAGAGAGAATTAAAGTATTGGAAACCAGCCCAGCTGGGTCACAGAATTGGTAAGGGGATACAGCTTTAAACAGCTAAAATGAAAAATGATTAGCTGAGAATTGTCTAATTACTGAAATTAAATATAAAATCCACTAAGTGCTTACTATTTGAACTCCTGTGCATATGTGCTTTGGCATTATCCAAAAGTTTCATAAACTCATTTCTAAACACTTAGCAGTCATTAACTACAGGCTTTAGCCATAAAATTGCAAGAGTTGGACATTTCGAAATTCTCTTTTGCCTAGAAGTGCCATTCCTAGGAACAGATACAAGAATATAACATATGATTTGAGTTAGATATTCCTATCAGTATTAACTCTAATAACAAAAGATTTTCAAACAATAGAAGTCATTTTAGAAATTACATACTACCAACAAAACAAAATATTATGAAGAATATTTGTACTTAGGAATTAATTTCCATGTGCTACAGGATGTTAAATGAACCTTTTCCTGTTGTCTTCTGAAATTCAATAGATGGTAAGTAACACCAAAGAAGAATGCTAGTTTCATCCATGCCAAGAAAAAGAGAATTAGCTTGATGATCATTAATCCCCATCACTGACCTAATAGCCTCAATAAGGGAAAAGTAGGAGTTCCAAAAGGTGATAAAAGAGAATTGGCAAGAGATTTTTCTGAGATGAAGACTGCAATCAATGGTTTTTCCCCCCTCTTCTCTTTGGGAAGGATAGAGTGCCCTCCCTCACAAATTGAGAAGGATCCAGAAGACTGTCCACAGAGTGATATCTCTGTAGGAAGGGAGGCTGGCATCCCTCACCTTGCCTAGATGTTTGCTGAGCTGCAGACACTTGTAGTCCTAAACCAGGGCAGCCTCACAAGTGAAGGATAAAGGAATTCTCCCAAGTTTGATGTGTCCATTGAAATTTCACATACACAATCAAAGACACTGGATTGCCTCTCATCTGGAGAATTCTAAAAGTAGGATTATGGCTAGAGCAGCATGTGATAGCAAGGCAAAAACAAACTTCCCAGCAAGGATGCATGAATTTCTTGAGAACCATGTGGATGCCTTGGAAGATAAATAGGCCATCATGAAGGTACCCTGGCCAGCAGTACAAGATCTTGGGTTCATTACCAGCATGAGCATAGGAGAAGACAGAAATTAGCTAGAGAGTGCTTTGCCCTTACTGGGAGCAGCATTGGCGGTCCAGTACAGCCTCCAAAGAATCCATCAATGCACCAGACAAAAATCCAGCACTTATATACCTATCATGAAAAATACAGTAGCTACAAGAAATATGCAAGCAGCACTAAGGACAAGCAAAAGACCTTTGTCCCTTTTCTCTCTAGTCTTTCTCCTTCCTCTAAACCTATAAAATATAGAAAGATTCACAAGAGAAATTTTAAAAACAAGAGATAGTAAGGAAGAATATCATGCCATATACTCCATTTTAAGTCCCCAAGCTACCACTCGAGCTAGCTGGAGAGAGAGGAGAAGGTTGAATTTGATGTGAGATTGACCTTGTCATTTAGACTGGCCTGGCTGGTCATAAAATATATAATTATTAATTATTATCATTATAAATAAGTATAAATAACATGCATATGATATAAATATTATTATTAATGTTAATATTATAAAATATATATTGTATGTACAGTCTTAGTTACCACAAGTGACACAATTTTCTAAGTGAAAGTGCCTATAAAGCTACATGATATAGACATAAAACATTTAGAAGTGGGCAAGTCAGCACTGCTCTTGCCTTTTTAAAGTCATGATTTTAAAGTCAAGGAAGTAAAAGCTTTTTCATATATGTATTCCCACTGAGTATATCTCATTTATTACATCAGTAATATATAACACTGTGAGTTTAATAATTTTCAAGAAGGGGCACCTGGGCGGCTCAGTCGGTTGGATGGCTAACTTCGGCTCAGGTTATGATCTCACCAGTTCGTAAGTTTGAGCCCCGTGTCAGGCTCTGGGCTGACAGCTCAGAGCCTGGAGCCCACTTCAGATTCTTTGTCTCCCTCTCTCTGCCCCTCCCCCACTCACATGCTCTCTCAAAAATAAACATTAAAAAAATTTTTTTAAATAATTTTCAACAAAGTGTGCTACTTAGGCTATGCTTCCTGTCCTTTTGTAAGTTCAAATCTTTTCAGCCATTAGAAGATCCACTGTTTGAGGCACTTGTGTGGCTCAGTCAGTTGAGCATATGACTCCTGATTTCAGCTCAGGTCATGATCCCAGGGTCATGGGATCGAGCACCATGTTTGGCTCTGAGCATGGAGCCTGCTTGGGATTCTCTCCCTCTTTCTCTCTCTCTCTCTCCTCCCCCTCTGTCCCTTAACACTGCTTGAGCTTTCTCTCTTTCTGTAGAAAAGAAAAGAAAAGAAAAGAAAAGAAAAGAAAAGAAAAGAAAAGAAAAGAAAA
>NW_024412401.1:14349385-14385039 GCF_014898765.1 Herpailurus yagouaroundi | reverse complement strand
AAGAAAAGAAAAGAAAAGAAAAGAAAAGAAAAGAAAAGAAAAGAAAAAGAAAGAAAGAAAGAAAGAAAGAAAGAAAGAAAGAAAAGAAAAAAGATCCACTGTTTGATCCCAAAGCAAGGAGATTTAATTTTAAAATATCGAGGATATAGAACTCCAAGGAGCATTTGGAATATGACAAGTGAAATATCCTAAAATGGTACTTCCCAAAATGTGTTGCACAGAACTCTGTAAGATGCTCCATTGCAACAAAAAAGAGAGAGATGGAATCATACATGTTTGAGAAATTTATATTTGTTATCTTTTGTCTTCACAATTCATATTAGCATATTTAATTTGAGAAATGCTTCAATTTTTAAAAATCACTGATGTTTTAACCCAGCACATTTGATATGCTTCCCAGCATTCAGTCTCAAGTCCATGGAGGGATCAGATGAGCATCTGTGGAATAAATCTTTGGTACAAGTGCCTTGTCTATGAGTTCTCTCTGGGCACAGAGGGCAGTGGGAAACATAACTTTTTCTTACCTCTTCCCTTTGTGAATGCTGATTGAGGGTCATAGGAAAGTGAGAAAGAAAAGAAAAAGGCTAATGAAAAGGACATAATAGAATTTGGGAAGGATGAAAGTAAAGAGATATTGCAAGGGAGGTGGAAGCTGAGTGGGGCTGTTTCCTGAAAGTGAAGATACTGCTTCAAAAGGTAAACTTACAAGTGAAACTGTGACCTCAAAAGAGAGACCTCTGGCCCCAGCCTACCCACTGGCAAAGCTTCATTCACCAAAAGGATTTTGGATAAAGAAAAAGTTTACCCAATGGTTGGAACATGGAAGATGAGTAGAAGGCAAAGATGTATATATATTGCAGGCAAGATGGGGATATTGTTTAGGTCCAGATATGGGGTTGGGAAGGGAGAAGGATCTCACAACTCTCCAGAAGAAAAATATTCTTACTTTTCTCTGGGGAAGACAATTGCTGGCCTTGGTTGCAGGTAGTATGCAAAGTAGGAGTTTAAAATAGAACCAAGGAAGGAAACAGAAAATGCTCCAGGGTGGGTTGAAAAACTGCCTTGCCAAGCTCCATAGAGCATCGGTATATCAAATGAGCATTCAAGGTCCAGATCTGTCAATTCCACTCCCTTCAGAAGGAATGGGTTCTTAAAAATGCATCTATGCTATATTTAAATGAGGGAAACCTATCAGCCTCTCTTCAGAATTTACTGGTGGAAAGCAGCTGAGGGTTTTCCTTAGTGAAAATGACAAATAGCAGGGTTTGTCATTTAAGATATGCCATTACCTAAATCTTACTGGAAGGAAAGTGATTTGCATCAATTAACTCACTGGGTTTAAGGTCTGTTCTAATTTTTCCCAAGCCACAAGAACCTTTCCTGCAATGTTACCAAGGGGCTGCAGGCCAAGAGGAAAGAAGAGGGCTTCCTTTAAGTTCTTCAAAGTGACTGTGTTCCTTTCTTTTTTCCTCCCATTGTGGGCTGAGAGTCCAAGATCAAGGTGCCTGCATATTTGGTGTCTGGTAAGAACCCCTTCCTGGTTTGTAGGAGGCCATCTTTTTTGTTATGTCCCAATTTGGGAGATAGGCCAAGGAAGCTCTCCTGGATCTATTTTACAAGGGCACTATTCCCATTCATGAAGCCTCCGCCCTCCCAACCTAATCATTGGCCCAAGGCTCCACCTCCTAATACCCTCACACAGGGGTTAGGTTTCAACATAGGAATTTTGTGGGGGACACAAACATCCAGTCTATAGCAGGCTCCAAAATCAGACTTTCTGGGTTCATATCTGTATGACCTTGATAAGTCTCTTAGTTTCTCCAGGTTTTCTTTTTCACATCTGTAAAGTAAGGATATAATGGTAAACATTTCATTGGGTCCGCTGGGTTGTTAACTAAAATGCTGTATGTAAACCAGGTAGCACCAAGGCTGGCACACTGTCAAACCTCAGTTGATAGGTAGCTTGCCAACTAGTTAGTCCTATCTTCCAGCCCAGATCCACCACATGGTTATAGGACTCAGGGGAGTGTCACCAATAATAGTATAGACACCTATACCTTCTTTTCATCCCTCAAGAAACAGAACAAAATAACACCCAGCCCACTGTGCTGAATGACACTCAAGCAAAATATGAGATCTAAGCAAGACCAGCAGAGATCACGCGAAATGGCGGGAGAGAAAATGTTACAAAAGACGACCAAAACAGGGGCGCCTGGGTGGCTCAGTGAGTTAAGCACCCAACTTTGGCTCAGGTCATGATCTCTCACAATTTGTGGGTTCAAGCTGACAGCTCAGATCCTGGAGCCTGCTTCAGACTCTGTGTCTCCCTCTCTCTCTCTGCCCCTCCCTGACTCGTACTCTGTGTCTCTCTCTTTATCAGAAAATAAACATTAAAAAAAAAATTTTTAAAAAAGATGACTGAAAAAAGAAGTAGAGAAAGAGGAGCCACAGCATCCCCAAGGAGTTAGAGTACAACATAGAAACCACCTGCTGAATGGGGGGTAAGGTTGAGTTCAGGGCAGGGCAGGGGGGCACAAACCACCAACGTGTAGTGCCTGCTTCCCTTGGGCATGGCAGGGCCCTAAACAGAAGGAGGGAGACTGTGTGTTTAGAGAGACAAAGCTGGAGACACCATGTAAATATACATGCTCCTGATGGATCAAAGTGCTATTTACCATCCTTCACAGAGAGAAAAAAAAAAAATCACTGAGGCCCCCTGGGGGGTGTGCTAAAGCAAATACCCAAACGATGAACTATTCAAAAGAACACACTCTTGCTTTGATCACAGGATGAGGCTGGAAGCAGCATTTTTCTGGTTACACTGCATCTTATCTACTCCTTTATTGATGCCAAACCACATTTCTTCTCTGTTAGAATTGAGGCCATTTTTTATTCCAGGCAGCTTTTCTAAAAAAGTTTTTATTTTCTTTTTCCTAACTGGGGCTCAGTTTGAGAAGAACACTTTCTGATATAAACTCTGAAAATAATGTCAGGCCTCTACAGTTGCTAACCCTATGCTTTCCCCCTGAAGCAATGCTGAGCATAGCGATTTGAGCAAATAGACAACTCCTTCCCAGTAGTGTTAGGGATGTGATAAGTTATTCAGGGCGGTCTACCAAGACAACAAGAATAAAAAATTTTAGGTCAAACCTTGGCAGATATTCAATGTGGCCTTTGTAATTAAGTTTATTTTCTCAAGGCAATAATGGACACCATGAAGAGCTAATAAATAGGTGTGTATTCCTTTCTTTGGATTATTGACAATTATTTAGAATGCCATTTTATGCAGAAGGCAGGGTAAGTGGGGCTATAAAAAAGCGATGGCCTTGCATTTGTAGTACAATTGATTTTTCAGAAGAAAGCTGAGCTATAAGGTGAGAGAACAGCACAAACGGCCACTAGTTGAAACTTCTGTCCCTACATGAATAAGTGATGAAAGAATATTGGTAAGTAATTCTATCAAGATGTCATTCCTGAAGCAGGCCGACTACGGTATCGTCAGTAGTTTTGATTCACAAGTAGGGAGGTGAATAAGTGAAAGAATCAAGCAAGTAACTCAGACTTCAAGTATTTACAAGAAGCACCAGCTAACACTTATATGGCATTCATAATGAGCTGGACACTGTCTTAAGCACTTTACATATATCACCCCATTTAATCCTTCCTCACCAAAGGGAAGTACTATTATTGTCTTCACTTCAAAGAAAAGAACACTGATGAGGGCGCCTGGGTGGCACAGTTGGTTAAGCATCCAACTCTTGATCTCGGCTCAGGTCATGATCTCATGCTTTGTGAGTTCAAGTCCCACTTGGGGCTCTGCGCTGATGGTGTGGAGCCTGCATGGGATTCTGTCTCTCCTTCTCTCTGCCCCTCTGCTGTTTGTGCTCTCTCTCTCTCTCTCTCTCTCTCTCTCAAAATAAATAAGTAAACTTAAAAAAAAAGAAAGAAAACGGAGGCACAAAGACATAAAGCAACATACCCCAAGTGATACTCTAGCAAGAAATTATGGAAGTCTTAAGACTTCCATAGAATTGAACTTAGGTAAAATCGCTAACAGCCACTGTTCGACCCACCAGGTTCTCTTTGCTCTGGCTTGGTTATCACTGGCATAGGTATTGGGAGGGAGCCTGGGTTTCTGAGTGACTGTGATGATTACAGGCCTCCTGCCAGCCGAGGTGGAACATCTCACAGGAGCACAAAAACACACCTTGGCTGTGTTAAGCCTGGGCAAACTTGAGGGTTGTCTGTTAGTGCAGTATGCTCCAGCCTACTCTGGCTGAATAGTGGTGACGCTGGCATTTGAACCCAAGCGGTTTATCTCCAAGGTCCATGCTCTATACCACTATGTTGCACTGCCTCCCACGTATGAGGTACGGCCTGCACACTTAAAGAGCTTACTGTCCTTGAAAATGGGCACACACTGCAGCAGCAGCCAAATAAAAATGCTAAGTAGCATCTGATGGATCTAGAAAATGAAACCCAGCACAAGCGAATGGGAAGTCAGAGAATGGGAAGATCAGTGTCGCCAGAGGTGTCGGTCTAAGCCCACTGGGTTGAAAGGGTAAGAAAGCCATTCTAATGAGCTCCAGTCAACTGGTGTGAGGTCATAAATCTCTTGGATTCTAAAGTAGGGAAATTAGAACAAGTGAGTCGCCTGTGAGCTACAGGTACACCTGGAAAGTCAGCAACTTCAGTAGTTTTCCCAGAGACTGCAGTTCCTCTCTTGTCTCTGCTTCTCTTAGCTTTTCTTCTGTTTCTCAGCTGTACTCTCCCCCCTCAGCCCAACGTGGCTGGCAGTCTCCCCGACAAGATCCATCTCTACCACCACTACAGAGGCTCTGTGTCACTTGGTTCAGGTTATTGACAGAATCTGCTTGGCTCAACCGGTTTCCCTTTGGCCCGACATAACCTCTGTTTCAATTACCTGCCAGGGAGAGGATCCCACGGTTCACGAGGCTAAGACGATCCCTTCAGCAGAAATGGGATGAGAGAACAAGTCCCAAGAAAAAGGTGTGTGATTAGCAATGGAGCCCAAAATGATTTAATCAAAGGAGAGTCGGATTTAGATGAGCAAAGAGGAATGTGGCCTGGGCCTTGCAGGAGGAAACATCAGCTTGTGTAAATACACCTGCTTGCTTGTAGGCAGTGAGGAAGCCCACAGTGACTAGAGAAAGAAAGCTCATGTTCAGCTCAGGGGTGAGAGGTTGGAAAGGTGAGATGAGTCATCAACAGATACTCATCAGTGACCTTCACCTTGACCTAAAGCTTATCTTACAAGTCTGCTCTTCCCTGTTCAGCAGCAGCTTTTCTGACAATCTGGGCTGTGATCTCCACCTTGTCGAAGAGTGTATATCTTTTCTCTAAACTATGCCATTTCTTTCATTTGAACATTTCTTTTTTTTTAAGTTTTTTAATAATGTTTATTTTTGAGAGACAGAGAGTGCAAGCTGAAGAGGGGCAGAGAGAAGGGGGGACAGAGGAACTGAAGCAGGGTCTATGCTGACAGCAGAGAGCCCAATAACAGGGCTTAAACCCACGAACTGTGAGATCATGACCTGAGCCGAAGTCAAACACTTAACCAACTGAGACACCAAGGTGCCCCTTTTTGAACATTTCTTAACCTCTTTCACTGATCTCCTATGTTTTATAGAAATTAATAAACATTTCTTACATCCTTCAGAAAACAGTAAGCCACCTTAAGGGAAGGGACTAAATTTCATACCTATTCCTAGCACCTAGATCAGTCCCCTTCACCTAACGAAGTTTCATAAACGTGAGATAGAGTAATTAAAAATAAATAAACCTTGTCTTAGGAAGAACAAAGAGCCAACTGACTTACGTGGCAACATCACAAAGATTTAAGTCTTTAAGACTTGTTTGCTTTTCAAAGAAGCTCTAACATTTTAGAAAGAAAGGTTCTTAATTACTACCATGACCCCCCCCCCAGTGCTCTTCCTCTGTTCACTGACTAGTCTGGAGGTGTAAGGGGCCTCCCTCCATGCTCCTCAAAATTAGCAAGCCACTTTTCAAAATAATGGACTAAGTTTTAGATATTTGAGTCAATTGCATAACACAATAATATCTATTACTAGATTATAATGGCTAGAAGTGCACAGATTTAGTAAAACAGAGACTTTTCAAGCCATGATCTGAATCTCTCAGCACTACCTGACCTTAGGCAAGTTACTTGCCTTCTGGGAGTAAAATACCAGATATAATGATATTTATCTCACATATTTCCTATGAAGATTGTGTGAACAAACACATGTAAATTTCTTAGCCTAGGAGCACATAGTAGGTGTTAAGAAATACTTGATCTCATCCTAGTTTCCTCTTTCCTTTGCTGAGAACTGCCTTTTGCTAAACTGGGTGATGTCACATAACCATGTGCCATATTGCTCTTTGGACAGAGGGACTACCTGCAATTTAGACTGCTGAATAGAACCCCCAGTGCTAAATTGTACAGCCACTCAGGCCTCAATGGCCTTTGATCTCTCCAGAGTGCTTCATCTTCTCTGGGCAGCGACTATGCGTCCTCGTCACTCTGGAATAACAGAAGGTCAGAGCAGAGCCCCTCACCATTGCAAGTGACAGACTATCCGAGGCACATTGCAATTTGGCTCATTCCCTGTTATGACAATGATGGTAACAAGAACTGAAAATGGCACAACACAAATCCATTCCTGAGACCAAAATTGTAATAAAAGTGGGAAATTTTACAGGAGCTGATATCCCCAGAACAGGCTTCTGATTGTAATTGTGTGAGTTTTTATTTTTTCTTTATTTCTTGTTTTTTATCATCTTGGGTTTAGATCTTGGTATTGACAGTCAGTGAAAATTGTTTGGGCAGTCAGGAAAACAATGATGTCGATCTAGTAAAAAGGTTGTAAAATTTGAATAGACCAAGGCAACAAATAAATGTTGAAGATAGTTCCCTTTGAAGAATTAATTTTCTTACATTATACTTTGACATAATAAGAAATTAGAACACACCAAGATCATGGTGAATAAAATTTGCATCTTGTAAGACAGTCTGTTAAAACAGTGGTTCTCAAATGGGAGCAATTTTGTACATACCCCCACCCCCAAGGGGACATTTGGCAATATTTAACGATACTTTTCATTGTCACAATTGGGAGGGGTGTGTAACTGGCATCCAGTGGGTAGAGGGAAGGAATGTGGATAAACATCCCACACTATACAGGCCAGGCCCCCACAACAAAGAATTACCCGACCTAAATTGTCAATAGTGATGAGGCTGAGAAACTTAATGTTAAAAGAACTCAAACTTCTTGCTTTGCTTAAGTCTAATACCATAACATTTCATTATTAAATACTTCTGCATCTCATTTTCTTGGGATTTAGTAAATGATTTTTTTTAAAAAAAAAAAGGAAAACAGATAAAATAAAAACTGTTAAAATAGGAACTAAAAAAATAATTTCAAACTTTTCAGAAATCAGTATGAGCCATGTTAAGTAAACACTGTACCAAGTCACCCTCCTCATTAGCATACTACTTATTCCTAACACTTGTATTTCCCTTTAAACATCACATTCAATTTCAATGATTTCATCTGATCTTCACTAAAGCCCAAATATAAATATCTACAGTTTAAAAGGGACTAAGACTCAGAGAGAGTAAGTATTTGTCCAATGAAACATGGGTAATAAAAATACCCTGGGACAATGAGAAAAATGAATGTTGGGATCAGGAGCGCTGTGTTTCCTAATGTCTCCCATTCAGCAGCCATGTGGCACTGTTTTAACCTGCAAAACCCTGGCTTCCCTGCCTAAACAACAGGAGTGGTGACAGCTAGCTCAGGGGGTCACCACAAGGATTGACCAATGGCATGGATTCCAAATAAAGGACCTCACCTGATGTGAAATAAGACACAGAGGGGGCAGAGTGCCAGGCCCCAAGCCAGATGTTCTGATTTCAAATCCAGTGCACTTTCCTCCATGCCATGAGGGAGGGCCCACCATGTGTTTATAACACCACAGGCATTGAAGTTGTTGATTTCAGTAGCAAATGTGTACGGCTTGCCTAAGGAAAAAGAAAAAGAAAAAAAAGAAACATCTTAAAATCACTTAGAACTTTCTTTACTTTCAACTGTATTGTTCAAAATTGACAGGAGATTTCTTTCTCAGCCAGGACAAGATAAGCAGAAACTTTCCATTTTCCATGATTGAATACTGTGCATTTTTGTGTGTGTTGGGGGTAGGGATGGGGAGAATGAAAGCATCTCAAAACAGTCTAAGGCAAAAAGGGACTTAATCATCTTCAGTGAAATGAAGCGAACATGCTTTTATTTGTTCAGAGGAATCTTAGACCAAGAGAGTGTATTTTTCTCAAGCATTCAGCAAATCTTTGGGGGTCTGAATCAGAAAGAAGCAAAAATTAAAAAGAAAAATTCACCCTATAATTCTACATCTGGGAACTAATCTAAAGGAAAAATTATATATATATATATATATATATATATATATATATATAAAATACATATGTACTATGTTATAGACATAATTTTAACATCTAACACAAAAACTATAGTATCATTATTACAATTCTATAAATTATGTAATCTTTTATAAATATGAAAAACTGAAACCAAATGAAATATCCAGCAAAAGGAGAATGGTTAAGCAGTCATTAAAAATTATGTTAAAGGACAATTATAACAACACAATTAATGTCTGCTAAAAATAGTGGTTAAAAAAAAGCAGAAACAAAATTGTAGATATAAAATAAACTCAGTTTTGTTTTTTGGAAAGCCTAAGCAAACAGATAGGAAACAGTCTAAAATGTTATAGTGATAGGATTATAAATAATTTTTCATCTTTCTTATTTTCTGTTTTCCAGCTTTATAAAATAAGTATACATTCATGTTACAATAAAAAGAACAATAAATATAACAACAAAGATTGCTTGAAAAAAAGGAGTTGAAATAATATACAGAATTTTATGTGGGGAATTTGCTATTGCAAATAAAATAGTTCAGTAAGGCAGGGGTAAGAATAACTTGATTGTTACACCATTGCAAAGCCCTTAAGACCAAATTCCTCTCAGCCCATCAATTTCACATTGATTTCATCTTGACATGTAACATGCCCCTCAGTTCTACAATAAAAGAAGCCATGAAATATCAATGGTGACTTCTAGAAGACACATATACACATGTTGATTGAAGATTAATTTCTCAACAGGGTGCCTCATCATCAATATCTTGCCTTTTGTGTGACACGGGTCAGGTGACCTTAATGATTAATAAAGGAACCTATTTTGAGCTGGCTCTGGGTTTCCAGAAAATATGAGTTATTTTGAACTAAAGGCATAGAGGATGCTCTGGTTTGGCCATACATTTTATTACAGAGCATCACAATCCAAGTAAGAGATTATCTGAATGATCTGAAATGCTATTGAAAGCTACCATACGTATAAACTTGCTGATAGATGATTCTAAATATGGGAAAATCTTCCTGTTGACCTGAACTATGTCCCATGATAGATCTTTCCCCCCTCCCCCCCCCCCGCTTTTCCTTTTCCTTTTCACGCATAATTTTCCAGCAAAACTTTCAATAGTACATGACCTTTGGTGGAGATAGATTAAAGAGAACATTTAATCAAATGATCCTGATGATTTCATCAAATGGGCTAAATCGGGTAGGCATTTAAATAGCTGAGTTGAAAGTTCAGTTTAATAGGAAGTATAGATTCATAGCAACAGAAACATGAGGACAGAATAGATTTAACAGCCACCTTTTCATCAACTTAATGAAAGCAATTAATTGGTCCAAAATAACTAATCCCTACCATGTTTGTGTAAAAATCTACTTTGGGCATTCACAACTACCTCACTTTCTTCCCCACCCAGAAAGGTCATTTCTATAATATGTGAACTTGCCCTACCCTAGTGCTACACAATTTTTTCAACCAAATATAGGTTTCTGTCCAAAGTTAGGTTAATGAGGTTCTCTCTTGACAGAAGGACAACTAGGAAAAAAGGCAATCAGTCAGTTGCTGCAAATGCCTTTAGAAATGAATGATGTGAGGGGCACCTGGTTGGCTCAGTTGGTGGGGCATGCAACTCTTGATCTGGGGGTTGTAAGTTTGAGCCCCACGATGGGTGTGGAAATTACTTAAAAGTAAAATTTAAAAAAAAAAGAAATGAATGATGTGCACGTGGTCGTCTTCTGTCAGGTGGATGAAAAGGCAGAAAAAGCTGAACTGAAGTAAATGTGGAGACAAGAGAAATGTGTTAAAGTTTGATACAGCCCAATATGCAGACCCCTCTTCTCTACCCAAGTTCTGATCCAATTGGGAGACTCAGGATATACGCTAACATCAAAATACCCCCTTCATTTGTGAGCCATTTGGCGATCCCAGCTTTAGGTGTGACAGAGTTGCCTTCCTAGTTCATAATCCCAGATTAGGTAGGCCTATACCACAGTTTTTCCCTGCAGGCATCTTCCAGGGTTTTTAACCATAATCAGATGAAGGCGCCAAGTAGAATGGATATCCTCTGTAAGCAAATAACCTCAAAACAAAGGAAAAGGCTGAGCCTAACATGTCCAATTTATTCTTCCAAATTCACCCATGAGGTAAATTACCCCTTCCCAAGGAGGAGTGAGTGAGAAGGTGGAGCGTAGCCAGGAGTCCAACACTAACAGGTCTTTCCACATGGGAACATGTGATAGTTGGACTAAGAGTATGGACTATATTCCAACTGGGCTGCTCTTAGATTCCATGAAATAACCTAGGATCCTTCTCATAAATTTCGCTTAGGCTTAGATTAATCTGAGTTGGTGTCTATTACTTACAATCAAAATCATCCAGAGACAAGTGTTTGTCATTAGCATTCCACATTGGACTACTGAAGGACAATACCAGACCTAGCCTAGCATCAGGAGAGTTAGTTCTATTCTCTCCACATTTTCCCTTCACGTTAAAGGTAAGAAGGTAAGACCCATAGGGATAACATATACATGGCGCCCATAGCACTTGCTTTGGGCTTTAATGAACCCCATTATTAGAGAAAGACAGAAGAAATTTGAGTCCCCAAAACTCTCTCACTTAGAGCCCATTAGTTGTGTTACACTGGACAGGAAAAGCAGCACAAAAGAGTTGATGATGCAGAGGCCCAGAGACAAGATCCTCAGGCATGAACAGGCTGTGAGGTGGAAGCACATCAAAGCTCTAATGAGGCCATGCAGGGGACCCTGTGATGTGCCACACATGCCCCGTAAGGACTGAGGCATGTATTCCTCAGCTACCAGTAGTACTGGTAACTGCTAGCTTACAACTTGGTCCCTTTCCCAGGGTTCTCCCTTACTGAAAGAGAGCTGTTTCCCCCAAAGTATGCCCCTGCTTCAAGAGGACAGTGGGACAGCCAACATCCAATGACTGTTGGGGAAGGGGTATAGGGACCTGGCTCTCTTTCCTCAATTCCAAATATTTCTAAAGAGTGATCCCAGGTTCAGGTTCAGAGCTCCCCCTGAGATATACTGAGGCCCCTTTTGTGACTATTTCACAATTCAACCTCTCCCTTTGCCTAATCTTACTTCCCTCACTCCCTTCCAGATTTATTCCTAAAACCACTCCCCATTCAATTTCCTGAATGCAAATCTCTACCTCAGAGTCTGTTTCCTCAGGGATTCAATTTGTGACAGTCCAGATGTTCAGAAATAAATAGTATCTAGGACATTATAGACCGACAGAACTTTCTGTGGTGGTGAAAATGTTTCATAGCTGTGCTGTCCAATATTGTAGCTACTAACCACACAAGGCTATTGAGCAATTAAAGTATGTCTGGTGCTATTGACACAATAAACTTATAATTTGATTTAACTAACTTAAATTTAAACATATACCTCTGGTTTGTGGCCACCATACTGGACAACACCAATCCTGAGTATTAGGATAAAAACAGAAATTTCATGTCATGCCATGATCATACGAAAAGCCTGTGGAAAAGAAGTCAAACATGGTGGCAAAGGACAAGTAAGTATTGAGTGCAAAGGAGGACAGAGGTCCAGGTTTTGAAGACAGATAACAACAAGCATAATAGTAACTACTGAATACTTAGGCTAGTTAATATTATCCCCATTACTCAGATAAGAAAAAGGTGGCTCAGAACTTGTGCAAGGTCATACATGAAGTGAGTAGAAAAGTTAGAATTTAAAAATTACTCTAAAGGGGCGCCTGGGATGGTTCAGTCGGTTGACCATGCAACTCTTGATTTCAACTCAGGTCATGATCCCAGGGTCGTGGGATCAAGCCCCACATCAGGCTTCATGTTGGGCATGGAATTTGCTTAAGATTCTCTCTCTACCCCTTCCCCACTAGTGCTCACATGTTCTCTCTCTCTCTCAAAAAATGAAAAATAAATATAAAAAACGACTCTAAAGCTTATGCTCTTTTTGAAGTGTTCAAAAAGCAGCAAACCCAGTCCATAAGTGAGCAGCAAATATCTCCACATATTCTTAAGCCTTAATCCTTCTTATCTTGTTTATGATTCTTAATGTGCCTAACTATGTAAGAGAAATTATGTAGGAGGAACTGCAAGACATCCAGTGAGTCCTAGCTACCATCTGTTGAATATCTAACATGTGCTGGATGCCTGAAACTGATACTGAGATGAATAGGAATTAAGACATGATTGTAACCAGTGGTAAGTATAGCTAGAATTGTGTCCTTCCTGTTGACTGTCCATACTACAGAGCCCTGAGGCACAGTAACTGCTCAAAGGTACCACAGGCAAGTGCAAACACGGCTAAGGCTGTGGTTGTAAATCCCCACATTCCCTCTCCTCCTAGAGAACCGCCTGCCCCCTGTGCACAGGAGTGACCTCTAAGAAGGGAGGAGGCAAGTTCACAGAAGCAGTTCCAGGGCACACCAGTCACATATTCTATGTGAATGGCACACCCCGACACTGTAAGAGTGGCCCCGCATGAACCTCTCTTTGTGCACAACTTTTCTAGGACCCACTCTGATTCCTGGTTGGCTTTTAATGATTGATTGAGTGATTGATTGATTGATTGATTGATTGAAGAATGGGGTAGAGAGGACTCCTGGGCCTATCACAGCAAATTAGCAGCACAGAAGATGTAATCAAAATAGAGATGTCCTTTAAGCTTGGAGCTAACCAAAAAGAGAACGTGAAAGTCAGAGATTTTAACTGCTGTACTCCTCCCAGTGAAAGCTTCATCCCTTAGCCTCAGGGCCCTGAGCTCCCATGCAGGTAATTTTGGGCCACCTATACAGATAGCAGTCTGGATCCTTAAGGAGCTCACAGCCATCTAAAGAAGACACAGCAATAAATTATTGCTCTTCAGTGATAACTTCTATGGGAAAGGAATGTACAGATGCCAGTGGCCCGTGAAGAGGGACTATTCAGAGCTTCCAGGGTGCCTTCTGTTATAGCTGTTTTCAGCAAGGTAAGAACTAGGCAGGATAGCTATTGAATAATAGCTTAGTTTACATACACAACCCAAGGTATGTTTGTGAGACACTCCTGGCAGTCAACCCCAGTGCAGAGAGTCAGTGCTTTTCTAAAAGGGACCAGCTCTGTCAATGACTTTTTCGTTCTGACCCAGCTTAAGCTATCTATCAGCCAAAGAAGGAAAAACATGAGATTTATGTTTCAGGTTTTCATGCCATAGCCAAATGCACGATAGAGGTTTACAATTTCCTTTCTTCCAACAGATTAAGCATATGCACAAAAGTATGGTCAAAAAGGTTCAGCAAACCTCTTTCAAGTCATTAATTATGACCCCAGACAATTTCAAAGTTGACCTCAGAGCACCTAAGGTCAGTAATAAATTTTCCAAATAACCTTCTTCATCCACAATCCATGAGGCAAGACATGTGGACTCCAAAGGGCAGAGATGGTTCCATTCATCGTTGTATTATCAGTACCTAGCATGCCAGATAGCCAGCAGATGCTCATGTATTAGTCTTCCTTCTCCATACAGTAGTTCAGAACTTTCAATACACATTTGTAGAGCATCTGTGTGCCCAGCATCATTCTAAAGACTGAGGGGAGGGGGGCCTGGGTGGCGCAGTCGGTTAAGCGTCCAACTTCAGCCAGGTCACAATCTCGCGGTCCGTGAGTTCGAGCCCCGCGTCGGGCTCTGGGCTGATGGCTCAGAGCCTGGAGCCTGTTTCCGATTCTGTGTCTCCATCTCTCTCTGCCCCTCGCCCGTTCATGCTCTGTCTCTCTCTGTCCCAAAAATAAATAAACGTTGAAAAAAAAATTAAAAAAAAAATAAAGACTGAGGGGAAAAAGATAAGTAAGACAGGCTGGTCCTTTGTTCTCCACTGGCTTACAGAGGACACTGAATACATGTTCTTTGGATTGAATTGTTGACTGAGTGGTTCACCAGGATCAGGCTCAGAACCACACACAAAATCTGAAAAAGCCTCCAACCAACTGAATCCAAAAAACTGATCTGAGATATAACCAAAGGGTATTGGCTTGAATTTCTCCAGCACAGTTGTGAGCACTGTCTTAATAGACCCCTGTTGATTTATTTCTTCCTATACCCACTCCACCCTGGCTTTTGCTGAGCAATAAAGCCTAGGATGAAGTCTTCTGTCCATGGCCATAGGATATGTGGAAACACACAGAACTACATAGAGCTTGAACTGATGTCCCTCATTAGCATCATGCTTTCACCAGCTGGGCACACCTACCGCAGATGTGCCCAAATGGATGTGCTGTCATGTGGACACAGCTTTATTGTATGTTCTTCAATATAACATAGAAAATTGTTCTTCCAAGTTGTAGGCAAACAGCTCTGAAATGGACAACTTAACTTCTGCATTTTGTGACTTTGTGAGTGTATCTCTAGATTAACATTATGGAGTTTATAGAGGCCTCCTTTTTTTTTTCTCCCTGGGCACTCTGGTCTATAAATCATGCTATTTATATTTGTTTGCCCCTAATTGTCCAATGAAAACTGTCCTTGTCACTGGAAAATAAGGATGAGTGGTCATACAGTGGCAGAACACGGGCAATCACTAATAGTCAGGAAAACAAAAACTAGCAACAAGATGAATGTACTGGAAGCAAGCGTAACAAAAAGAGGGGGCATTGAGCACGGACCATTGCTTCAGCCACACAGCCAGTGCCTCTGTGCATAAATGCTCAGCAGGCTTCAGAGGGAGAGCTGGAAATAAGTTTACACCGGAGGCAAAACAGACTGTCAAGTCAACTTGAGGCCAGCAGAAGAACAGGTGAGAGGAGGATGGACATGATTGGCAGGGTCTGCTTGGCATTGGCTGCATCACATCCCAGCCTGTCTAACCTCCTCAAGGAACAAGGTCTCTTGACCATAAGCCAGTGTGGAAGGCTTTTCTGGCTTGCCTCTCCCCTGTGCCTCCTGTGTCCTAGACTAAAGGAAGGGATTGTATATAAAACAGATGGGCTGAAACCTAGGGCTCAGGAATACATGTGACACACAACACCAGTGGTTCCTGTTCTCCTGTCAGTAGTTCACCTAAAAGAGAGTTCCCCAAACAGCCCCCAAAACTGCAGCTGCCAAAATTTAACTTGTTTTGAAGCTCAAGCAACTTTGATGTTTTCTTAACACAGTCAGGCGCTTCATTAAAGCACTATGGAGTATACCAGCTATGTTTTCCCTGGGGTGAGCTGGATGAGATCCAAGCTAGAATACCAGACACACACAGGCAAAATTACACAGGCACGGAGGTAAACCTCATTATCTTCCCAAGACACACTTTTACCTGCTTTAGTTAATTGTTGTATTTGTGCAGGGAGGGGAGTCCCTTCATCAAAGAAAGATTTTTGAGAGACATGTGGTGGTCTAGAGTCTATGGGAACATGTCCAATCATAGGCTTACAAACTGGAGGCCCAAGCACAACAGCTAGCTGGGAACAGTACTTCCTCCAACGTAGGGGAAGGTGATGAAGCAAATTCCAGGCCAATTCAGAGAAACCCTTTGTTCCCACCTAATAGGTCCCACAAAAGTGATTTCTTTCAAAACTGTAACGTGTCCTATTGGTATCAGGATTATTTTGAGCTTAAGTTTGTTTAAAACCAAGGGACAGCACTTGGGGGTGGAGGGGTAGAAGAAATGTTTTGAATTCACTGACATGCTCCCAAGACTTTAAGCAGTATAGTATTTATATTAAGAATTGAGTTCCTTCAAAACTACATGATTTCATGCAACAATCCCCAGTTCCTTTATTCATTCATTCTTTCTTTCAACAGTATTTATTTTCAATGTGTCAGTCATTGTGCAATAAGAATATGGCAATAAATAAGACAAAGTATGATTCCTCTCTTTTTATAACTACCCAATTAAATATGTAATAAAGTGTGGATTTTTAAATGAAAGAGTATGGGCAGGAAGCAACGCACACACATGGGTCACAAGCCTAACTTATTACGAATGTGGAATGTGACAGCATTGCCAAAAAGGTGCACCACCAGGACACCCTGGGTTATGCTGGGGTAACTAACAACCCAAAGTCTCAGGGACTTAAAGTTCCTTGCTAACCCTAGATGTCCATGGTAGTCTACCAGGGAACTCTGATGATCATGGTTACTCAGGAACCCCGGCTGAGAGAACAGCCATCAACTCCAGTGGTACCAAATGCTAAGCCAGAGAGACAGATAACTCTAAGGGTCTGTCACACATATCACCCTGCTCAATTCTCTTTGGCCAAGACTAATCATGTGCCCCATTCAACTAGGAAGTGCAATCATCCCCGCTGCTCAGTAATGACTTGGACAACAAGTTAATGACTCTGGGCCATGAAGAAGGAAGGGAGGTCAGAGGCCTGAGGAAAAGAATTCCAGCCATATACCAAGGTGATAACATGTGTGAAAGCCTTATAATTCTTCTTCCCTGGAGGGCACTTCTCTTCTCTAGACCCAACTAATTATATGCCTGCCTCCAGACTAGACTACAAACTCCCAAATCCATACTTGCTAGCACAGTGCCTGACGCAAAGTAAATGTGCAGTACGTATGCAGAAATAAGAAAAATAAGATTGCCTTCTGGATTGGATATAATAGATCAGATCAAGATTATGAAAAGTTCATTGCAGAGCCATAACCACCTCTGGACCAAAATAGATACTTGCTTGGAGACTTTGCTGACCTGCCTCCATTCCATTCCCACTCAGAAGGAACTGACCCCTTCTTCCTTTGTACCCCAAATACAAACTTTACAGTAACTTTAAGGACCTGCAACACCTTTTTACTTGCAGAGGTTTGTCTCTTTCATCCTACTAGATGTTGAGGCCTGGGTCCCATCTTATTTGCCTGTGTAGCTATGTGTGGACCAGTGCCTGGCATGTGGTAGGTGTTCAATAAACATCTATTGGGTGATTGAATGAATCTGAACTAAAAGGTATCAATAGAAAGCTGGTTGGATAGCTATAGAAGTGTGGGGAAATCAGGTTAGTTAGATACTGTTCGAAGAGGGGGTCAATAGACTGAAACAAACACCCATTTCAGTGACAGGTATGTCTCCCAGGGAGAGATGGGTGCTGCAAGTTATTGTAGCCTAGTTTGAATTGGATTTAACTCACATGAGTGACTTCCTCTACTCTAATGCCATGTTGACACATGACATTCAAGACAGAACAGAATGTGCTATCCGCTTACATGTACGTTCTGGTCTCTCCAAAACACCGTTTTCTTTCCTCTTCCTCTCTGCCTAGACCCTGCACTTCTGCCAGAAGCCAGTCCAAGATAACCACAATAGCATCCACCTTGCATTTGTATCACATTTGAACTTCATAGATGACTCCAGGTCTCTTATTTCACCATCCAGAAAGGCAACTTTTGTGGCATCCAGCCATAAATCATGATTTGTTGTCATCATCAATCAGAGGAAGAGAAAAAACAGTGTGTTGTTTTTCACCTCCCCTTCAGGTTTGATTTTGCAGAGGAGCTGAGATGCTGTTCAGCCTCCTCTCTCTCTCCCAGCTCTACTGGCCTTAGCAACTGCCTGAAACAGCAGGGCTCCAGGCAAATATTCAGGCTTGTAACCACAGAAATCCAAATGGAATGTCAATTTTCATGCATTCGAGGTAAACCAGGCTGCTCTAATTCTCAGGAATTGTATGTTCTGCCAGGAGACCTGCCCCCACGGCGACAAAAGCAGCCTGTTACTGTCACCACAGTTGCTCAAGGAAGGGCTTGTGAGCTGCAATTTTTCACACCATTAATGCATTGCTTACACCAAGGAGCACAGCTAGCAATCCTGGGATTGCATTAGAGGCTTTGGTGAGAAGCCTGGAGATGGCACTGTCGAGGAAGTGATAGGTGATCACTGGGACTCTACCAGCTAATTCTGTGGGGAGCCACCACTATTTATGTGTTTACAAGACCTATGCTTCTGATTGTAATGGGGCCCTTGACAAATGGAGGGATTTTTGCATTGCTGCACTTTAGTGGGACTAGAAGGATGCCAGCATCAGTTTTCAATGCCTTTCCTGATGACCCATGCATAATAGCTTCCTGTGCATTGGTCTCAAGTATCCATGATTCGTCTTAAAACAGATACTTGCAAGTTTCTAAAAATGCTAGTCATTACAGAACTCTATACATCCTAAATTTCTAACGTGAGACTTATGGTATTGTTAACGGTTAAGAGCATTTCCTTTCCAGGTGTACTGCCTGTATTCAAATCCCTGTTACTTCACTTTCTAACTCTAAGTCTTCAGATAAGTTACCCTCTAAAAGTCCCAGATTCCTTATCTTTAAAAGAGGGATAATAAGAGCAACTACTTATGGTGAAGAATAAATGAGAAAATGAATGTACAGAGCCAGACATAGGAAATTATAACTATTATTTACTTGTCTTTTTTTTTAAACTCATGTTAGGGTTTCACAACATGATAGACGGATTAAAAATTAATAGGTAGAAATTACAGGAAGGTGTTTCTTACCAGTATCAAGCAATGCCCTGGAAAAAAGGACATGCCTTCAATAAATACTCGTTGAGGACTTACTATTGTACGAGCCACTAGGCTCCAGGTAGATAAGATGTCTGTTGCTAGATGTGTTTAGGTACAGGATGGGCCTGGTGAAAGCAGAAGCCAGCAGAGTGTGTCTTCCACCCCAGCAAAGCTAAGGCAGCCTAGGGTGACTCTGGGGTAAGGAGAGTTTCAATCGGATTTCTAGCCTGAATAATCAACCTGCACCCACTTGCATCAACCCAAAGTTGTGTGGGGGCCACTTCATTCTGATAGGTGTCTACATTAATAAAGAAGGATAAGACAGAAGGGGGTGGGGAGAACAGCAGGGAAATTACATAATTGCCCATTCCAAATTGCTTGAAAGTCTTACCTGAAGAAACACCCATCATAATTAGGGTTTCTGGGTTCCGTTAGGAAAATGCTGGGACAATTCAACTGCTTTGCTCCCAGGCACTCTCAGAATGTTTTCTGATCATTGCTGTTATTATTTTACTGAAAAGTGTTAATCACTGCTGTAGGCTCTTCAAAATCACAATATGAAAGGGAAAATCATTGCCTCACTGCCTGGAGCTTCCTTTTCCATGTATATCGGCACCTGAAAGGAGAGGTGGGTACAGAAGGGGGTGGGTAGACAGGGGCACAGTGTAAATACACAGGTCACAGTCGGACATGGGGAAACGTTTCAAGCAGGCCAAACCCTTTCCAGCTGACAAGCTCCCCGTGCCCTCCCTGAGGACACAGAGAACCTGCTCAGAACACAGAGAACACAGAGAATGAGCAGCTGCTAGGCTGAGGAGGTGACAAGGCAGGCTGACAGCCGCAGCAGACCATGCGGTTCGTGGGTGAGAACGTACCGAGGGAAGAAAACTGGCAAAGGAAGGAGAGACTGAAAAAGGCCCACAAGTTACATTCTGAGAAGGCAGCCCACCCCAACAAGCACAGACAATATGCTCCCAGATGCCTCCTTTGTGTAATTCATCAGCCGCTGTGGTTCTCAAACTTGCATACGCATGTGAACCACCTAGAGATCTTGTAAAAATGCAGATCCTCACTCAGTGGGTCTGGGGTAGAGCCCACGATTCTGCATTTCTAGCAAGATCTCACGTGATGCTGACACTCATGATCTACAGACCAACACTTTAAGTAGCAACGTACTAGATCAGGGTTGGCAACCTCGACCCGTAGGCTGAACACGGCCAGTTGCCTGTCTTCGTAAATGATGTGTGACTGGAATACGGTCAAGCCCAATCGTTTACATATTGTCTACAGCTGCTTTCCACTACTCAGCAGGGCTGAGTAGCTGCAGTAGAGACCTTCTGGCCCATAAAGCCTAAAAAATATTTATCGTCTGGCCCCTTGCAGGACAATGTCTGTCGTAGGCAGCACTTAGTACTGAAACTAAGAGAAAAAGATGAAACGGTGTTGTCACAGGCTGAAGGAGCTTGTATTATGAATTTCATCAAATAAGAGGAAAGTTCCTGCTTTGGCCACAAAAGAATGATAATTTGTTTGGAGACTGAAAGGAGACCCATAGTCTGTCTGTAAATGAATCGAAGGAGAAAACATTCCAGAATTCCATGGTTCTAGAAGAGAGACCTGGGGGTCTCTTAGAAATGTTCTATAAGGCTGAAAAGAACTGATGAAACCCTGTGTGTTGTCTCAAGTCGATCATAAATTAGGTTCAGAGACACAAAAGTTTATGAAGCCATCTTAGAACAGTTGAAAATAACATGCCGCTGCTCCTCACGGCCTTATCATGGTTTCCTTAGCTGTTTGGTTCTTTTTCTTAAATGGGGTACCAATAGCAACAACTGAAACTTAGTTTTGCATAACACAGCATTTTTCCAAAATGATTTTTTCACGTGCAATAAAATATTTGATCTTCACATTAATCCCCCATTATGGGTAAACCGATTTTATCTGATGCAGAGAAGCAGTGATAGAAAGTCATCTCTCAAGGAGCTCACAATCAGTTATAAACATCAACATGTGTCCTAATGGCTAGTAGAAGGGACACGGGTGTGGTGCAGAGAAGGGCACGGCATTAGACTGCCATTTCAGCATGGTATAGGTTTTTATTTTTATTTATTTATTTATTTAAATACAAGTTAGTTAACGTTGAGTGTTATAATGATTTCAGGAATAGAATTTAGTGATTCGTCACTTACTTGTAACAACCCAGTGCTCATCCCAACAAGTGACCTTAATACCCATCACACATCTAGCTCATCTCCCCACCCAACACCCCACCAGCCACCTTCAGTTTGCTCTCTGTATTTAAGAGTCTCTTATGGTTTGCCTCCCTCTCTCTTTTTATTTTTCCTTCCCTTCCCCTATGCAGAGGTT
This sequence comes from Herpailurus yagouaroundi, assembly GCF_014898765.1. Taxonomy (NCBI): domain Eukaryota; kingdom Metazoa; phylum Chordata; class Mammalia; order Carnivora; family Felidae; genus Herpailurus; species Herpailurus yagouaroundi. Next base: position 14,363,737 of record NW_024412401.1, on the reverse strand, counting down.
TTTATTTATTTTTTTAAAAAAATTTTTAATGTTTATTTATTTTTGAGAGAGAGAGAGACACACACACACACAGCACGAGCAAGGGAGGGGCAGAGAGAGAGGGAGACACAGAATCTGAAGCAGACTCCAGGCTCTGAGCTGTCAGCACAGAACCCGACGTGGGACTTGAACTCACGAGCTGTGAGATCATGACCTGAGCCAAAGTTGGGACACTTAACCGACTGAGCCACCCAAGCCCCCCTATGCATTTTTAAATTGAAGGAGGGAGTTGTAAGGAATGAGAAAATTGTCACTAATAGTGAGTGACAGAACCAAAATATGAAGGAAAAAACAGATGGCAATGGTAGCATTTTACTAAGAATGTTCTTATGAGATAAAAATTCTCATATTAGAAATAAGAAAACTGAGGCTCAGAATTAATACAGATTAATTACTGGAGGTAGGATTCACATTGGAATCTTCTTACTCCAAACATTGTTTCTTTCTACTGTGATATTGGCTTTTCAAGGATGATTATTTTTTCAAGGTGATTATGTAACATAGAATTATAATGACACTTTTGATAATGATGACCAACATTTATAGTGTTTCCTATGTGTTAAACCCTGTGTCTCAAAGGACTTGAGATGTTACATGTTATATGTAACATATGGATGTTACATATTAGAAGATCTCAGCTCAATATAATTAAAATCCTTCAAATCTTTGGAAACGTCCAGGAAAATAATTGGCTATATTATATATAATTAGCCTCTCTTAAGAGAAGTGCCTAAAATGAAGCTGAATCCCCAGGTGGATTTATGGCAGAGATTGCTTTGTGTTGGTAGAGGTTAGAATGGATGACTTCGAGAATCCCCTCCAACTCTGTATATCCTCCAAAAAGGCCTGTGAGTTTCCCAAAGCCATCCAGTTACTCAGTGGCTCAGACTAGAACCTCCATCTCCCACTTCTCTTTCCTCTACCTGCTTCTCGAGTGGGACTATAAATATCAGATGTAACTGATGGGAAGACTGATGAAAAGCCAAGCACTGTATTCCTGGAAGTGGAATGAGTTCAGTACAGACAGTAATACGTCAGTAGTCGTAATTCCCCACAGAACCCTACAAGGGACTTAGTGAGCTTAATTTGAGCAACTGGAAAATGTCCTCATTCTCTCAGCCATTAGTTAAAACACTCTTCTCCAATTACATGTTTGTGCCAGTGACAATTGTTCCTGAGCCTTACTTTAGGTACTACCCAAATACATTACGTTATGTTTAGGCCATATTTGATTGCTACTTTTTTTTGTAACTCAGATATCATTATACATAGCTTTCTATATCACGGTAATTTAGCTATGAAATATGTATGAGGAAGTCAAGTGAATGTGAAACAAGATACAGTGAAACCCTAGGGAATAATGGGGTCTTTTATTTTATTGCATATTGTAATATTTTATGACACCATGGATTCAGTCATATGTTTTCTTTATGGAATGTTCTATCAATCCCATCTTTTTTCCAACGTAATTGAAAAAAGCACTTTACTGCAAATCTCAACTCTGAGCCTAGTTCCCCACCAGGCATGTGAGTAAAAGAAAAGCATTCCGTAATGAGGTTGGTACTGTAATCTCAAGGGGTTTTACATCCATGGAAATTTGCAGGCATGTAACCAACTGCTAGAGAAAAAGGCAGTACCTTCCAAAATAGCAGGCCAAAAGAAGTAGAATCAATAATAAGTACCACGGAAGTTGATTCAATATTCAATAAATGGGAATTTCAGCATTAATTTTCCTGTTTCAGCCGCATTATAGATTGACTAGAATACTCCTGATAATCATTTAATTCATTCTCTCTTGCCTGCAATCCATATGTGCATCAACTGTCACGCCATGTAAGCAGCATACAAGAACCATGTCCCATTTGAGTGAGATTAGCTGGTCTACTGTGGCTACGTTATGATTTCAAGCCTCGCTCCCTGTAATGCCTCTATAATGCAAAACCTAATGATTGTTTTTCTTTAACCTGCATAGTCTCCAGAGGTGGTGCATCTGATTCAGTCTCTAAAGTAACGTAAACAGTGTGGTTTGGAGGTCAGCACAGCATGTCAGAAAGCAATAGAAACAGCTGTGCAGCCAAAGAAAGTGCTTAAGATTCTTTTGAAACTGTCTTTAGTTTTTAGTGCCAGAAAAAAATGAAATCAAATAACGGTACTCCTCACCCTTATAACAAATATAGATTTTCATAAATTAGTCAAACACAGCTCTAAGACCTGGTTTATCTTGAGGTTAACCTCAGATGATAAATTAATGTTTAATTAATTTTAGTCAAGATAAAAGGTGGCAAATATGCTCCCTTTCTTTTTATTTAGTTGGAATCTAATTACAATGAGGTCATTTATTCATTTCCTTGCTTAGCAAATATTTGTTTAACTATCTGAAGCTTTTTGTTTTTTAACTAAAACAAAACTCACTAGAAATTTCCCTGTTGCATTAATTTTAGATATTTGCCTAACCACCCAAGGATACCACCCCTGCCTTGAGTGAGTATTTCAGGATATTTACATCAAAAATATCTGTCACCTGTAACCACTCCCTAAATTAGAAAAATATCAAATCAGTGCCTTTGGAATTCTAAATGACTTTGGCATAATGAAGCAGTATTAGTTTAAGTAATCTTTAAATTGGAAGACTTTCACCATCTAATAAACAGGCTTTATCCTGAAACTGGTCATTTAACCTCATCATACCATCATGTAATTTTTTTGTTTCTCAAGACAGTAGTTCTCAGCCTTGCCTATACATTGGAATTACCGAGAAAAATGTAAAAACTACTGTGGCCTGGTATTCACGCCTGGAGAGACTATTTTATTTGGTGTGGGTCAGGCCCAGATTTTGTTTAAGTATTCTATGTGTTTCAAATGTGCTGCTGGGATTTAGAACCACCACTCTAATTTATGAGAACACAAGAGAACACAATGTCCTTGCTTTACTAACAACCTTTTGGTGAATCAACAACCCTCATGACAGCTGCTTAAAGTCCAGAATCCCTAACATTGTTGCCAGTGCCCTCTGAGATCTGGCCCCTGCTTCCACATTGGTTCCTTTTCCCAGACACTCAGAAGTACAGTTCCCAAGCTGCAGGTCTGCAAACCTGTTCTGACACTGGTCCTTGGACAAGCTGCTCTCTTCATTGGAACATGCTTCTCCCATCTCTTAATCTGACCAGTTTCTACTGATCTCCAGTATGGGTTGAAGTGTCACTTCCTTAAGCAGAACATTTTGACCCTAACCCATGACTCTCATCCTAAAAGAAGTTCCCCTGCTATTCCTGATACCTTACTTATTTATTACATGGAAACCATAGGGTCTTTGAGGTCAGGAACCGTGTCTGACACATAATAGGAGCTCAGTAACTACTTGTAATTGAAACACACCAGAAATGTGAACAGAAAAATTTTTATATTAAAAAATAGTTAACTAGTGAAAGATGATTATGAAGTGAGCTACGGAGGATTCAGAGCAAATGTTGGGAGCAATTATACCCCTAGGTGAAAGAGAATACATAAGGAGGGAACTAAACATTTGGAAGAGCACCAACTCACCACTGAGATTTAGACCTCATTGGAAAGGGTCCAGCTACAACCTGCTGAAGAGCACAAATTCCACTGGGTGTTGTAGGCCAGAGCTGATCTGCAGAAGGTCTTATGTTAGGGTTCTGGTAAAGTTCATGTGGGTGCCACGGGATGAAGCTGTTCTAATGTAAGCTGCTCACTGGGGTGCCTATATGTTGTTGTTGGTCTATAGGAAGGCTTCTACAGAGGCACTGGAGAGTCTCACAGGAGACTGAAGGCCTCTGGGCCACCCACTCACCACTGGCACCTGGACAGCTGAAGTAGGAAGAGAAAAATCACAAAGGGAAAGCCTTTCTTTGCTATGCCTGCACTGTTTCCCTAGCCCCCTATACTGCCAAAACCTAATGTTACACCAGCTCTCAAAGTGAAGTGTCTATAAATGTCCAGGCCCAACTCACAAAGCACAGCAAGAGTAACAAATTCAAAGCTGAGAGGCAATCATTTGATAACTAGCACTGTGACAGATAGATGGATGGATAGGTAGATATAAATACCTCCAGTAAAAACAAATATAAATCCTTTCACAAATGTAAGAATCAATAGTATGTTCAAAAGAAAAGATGAAAGCTTGACATCACTTTCTCCTATTACATTTCTTATTATTTCTTTTTTTTTCTATATACAGTTTAAAACCCATACCATATTGATGGCTGCCATCTCATCTATCTCTATTAGAGCTGTACCCTCTCTTCATGGATCTGAAAAACTATGTAAGTTGGACAAAAGCAAATCTTGGGTTAGCAATTTGGTGGCTTTGTTCATCTGCAAGATGGACATTAAATCCTTTTAATTCCACTTTTCAGGAGATTCTGGTAGCTCTGTTTCAAACAGTGAGAAAGTAGAAACCAGAGAAAATATTCAGGATGTTGCTTGTCATACTTTCATATAATTAGGGGTGTCTGAGTGCCAAATGAAAGCTTTGATGCAAAAATTAGAGCACAGAATTGTAAGATTCTTTTGATCCTTGATCAGTTCTCATAACTTCTGTGGAATATCAACTGTGGCGAAGAATCATTAGTTTCCTTCTATATTTAAACTTCTGCTTTATTTAATAAGCAAACAGTGAAGATAAAATGCACATAACAGGAAGATGATCTTTAGCTGGTGTCGGGGACTGAATAAATAACCATATATTCTAGCCTATCCTTTCATACAATCAAGTACTTGACTCAGAATCAGTGAATTTCTGAGAGCTATTAAATTTGCTTAAACACACTCATGCATTTCTGAGGGTACAATTAATGCCACATCCCTTTTGGAAACCTTTCTAAAGAACAATTAAACAATATTCATAAATAAGGAAATAATCTGCTATATTCAAAAAGCTTTATTCTAAAAAATCTGCCATGCAATATTTATAAGCTACTCCCATCCCATCAAAAGAAACCAAATAACTAACAATAGGGGAACTGTAGTACTGTCTGATGGTAGACATTGATACAGGCATTAAAAATAAGCAAAAGAAGATAGTTGTTAGAAGACTGTGGTGGAATAGAAGGACCCTAGACTCACCTCATCCCACAAATACAACTAGATAACTATCAAATCAACCTAAATACATCAGAAATTGACCTGAAGACTGGCAAAACAAACTCCACTGTCGTAGTTCTAAGTCTAAAGTTCTTTCTTGTCTAGCAAGAGAGCAGAACTCAGGATTGAAAGCAAGAGATGGCTAATGTCCGGGAAAAGACAAGAGCCCCAAATAATGGTCCTTGTCCAGTTTTTATTAGGATCAGTAGGCTTACAAACATGGTGATGGACGTGCACAAAGAGACACTAAATCTGTGAACCTTAGTAACACATGGACGTGAGGGAAAGAGGGTCTTGAAGATATTCGGGGTTAGAGGGTTGGGTTAATACAAAACAGATACCTGATGCAGGACAGTAGGTTGAAAGGTTGTTTACAGGGGACATGAGACACCACCTCTGTTTATCTTAGCTAGCCTAGGGGATGGGGCAGGTAGGACACATGACCTCAGGGTTAACAAGGCACCTTTCTTTTGTTAATGGCACTCTATAGCCCTATTCACCTGTTTACCTAACTTGGCCCTTCCCTCCTGTAAAAGCAGCTTTCTTCTGGAGTACTAAATTAGGGGGTGCTTCCCCCTGAATACCTAATTTTGGTTATTTCATATATCCATGTTCTATATTGGGGCTTTGTCCCGCTCTCTCTATACTAGGGCTTCTGCCCCACCTTCTCTATACTTATTTACCTAATCTTGATCACCCAAAGTTGGGCGTGAGCATCCTATGGCTTTGTACTTCTTTATGCCTTGTTAACCCATCAGTGCAAGTCCAGGGAATTCCTAAGCTTATTCCCCACACTCCACAACACTGAAGGAGGTAGGAAGTGCAGAGACACGGTTTAGAAGAGAAATGGGCCATAGCTTCTGTGGTGGGTAGAGAGTTGTGCAGAGAGTGAAAGACAGACTAATACACAGGGGAGTGCACTTGAGTAAGATGAATCCCCATAGCAACTGGCTTACAAAGGGAAAGAGGCTGAATTTCCTGACTTCTGGCAACCAGCAGGGCTTAAAGCCTGGAGTTTAAAGGTCAGCAAGCTTAGCTGGGATAGAGCCTGGAGGGCATTGGGACCGCTCTTGAAGAGAAGGCAGGCACACAGGCCTCAGACATTCAGTGTGAAAAGAGAGATCTGAAGAAGCCTGGATCTCACAATGGGGAGATTCTTTGCTCATTTCCGAGTGTATCCCAGAGAGGCAGCATTCATGGAGAGACCCCTCTGGGAACAAAGGAACTTGTGGGCACCTTTTCCCTCCCCTACCCCTCAGCATAAGCACAGGGCCACCTGTGGGAACCAGCATAGTGCAGACACTCACTACCTAACTTGCTTACACCAAGCCCTGCCTTTCACCCCCACACTCCAGTGGAACTGATTGCCCTTCCCAGTCACGTTTGTCTCAGTCCCAGCACAGCTGGGGTCTTCCTCCCCCAGAAGACCTGCCCAAACGCCTGCTCACGTCATCTCCCACCGTGAGGGGTTTAATGGAGCCTCAGGTCCAGTGGCAGCAGTGACGGGTCTCATTTCACAAGCAGACCAGGGCACACCTAGTTAAAATGCACCACATTCAGGCCAGAGACCAAACACTGCCCACAACAGACAAAGAGACTCTGCAGACAACTAGCTTGAAAGATAAAACAGCCATGACACAAAAGCAGAGTACACACAGCACATATTGGAGACACTCCCAGAAGCATCAGTGCCTGGGAATAAGGAGTCACTACACGCCACTACAGGACCTCTTCTTCATAAAGCCATTACCCTCAAGAATAGGAGACATAGCTGACTTTCCTAAAACACAGAAACAAGAACAGAGACTTAGACAAAATGAGAAGACAGAGAAATTTAGCTCAAATGAAAGAACAGGACAAGACCTAGGCCAGAGATCTAAAAGAAATAGATATAAGTAATATGCCTGACATAAAATTTAAAGTCATAAGGATACTCACTGGACTTGAGAAAAGAGCAGAAGACATGAGTAAGACCCTTAACACAGAGATAAGGAATAACATAGCAGAGATAAAGGGCTCAATAAATGGAATGAGAAATATGCTTGATGGAATCAACAGCAGGCTGCAAGAAGCAGAACAAATTAATGACCTAGTAGACAGAGTAATGGAAAATAATTAAGCTGAACAAAAGAAAGAAAAAAGAATTATGCAAAACAAAATAGACTTAGGGAACTCAGTGAGTGCATCAAATATAATAACATTCATATTAGAGGAATCCCAGAAGAGAGAAAAGGGGGAAAATATATTTAAAGAAATGAGGGGCGCCTGGGTGGCGCAGTCGGTTAAGCGTCCGACTTCAGCCAGGTCACGATCTCGCGGTCCGTCAGTTCGAGCCCCGCGTGGGGCTCTGGGCTGATGGCTCAGAGCCTGGAGCCTGTTTCCGATTCTGTGTCTCCCTCTCTCTCTGCCCCTCCCCCGTTCATGCTCTGTCTCTCTCTGTCCCAAAAATAAATAAACGTTGAAAAAAAAAATTTTAAAGAAATGATAGCTGAAAACTTCCCTATTCTGGAGGAGGAAACAGATGTCTTGATCCAGGATGCACAGACACCCCCCCCAAAAAAAAAGTTAACAAAAACAGACCCACACCAAGACATATTGCATTTAAGTTGGCAAAATACAGTGATCAAAAAAAAAACGTTAAGCAACAATACAAAAGGCAGTTTCATACAACTGAAACCCAATAAGGCTATCAAGGGAGTTTTCAGCAGAAACTTTCTAAGCCAGGGGGTAGTGGCATGATATATTTAAAGTGCTATATGGGAAAACTGTAGTCAAGAATACTCTGTCCAGCAAGGATTTCATTCAGAATATAAGGAGAGATAAAGAGTTTCCCAGACAAATAAAATCTAAAGGGGTTCATGACCATTACATGAGTCCTGCAAGAAATATTTAAGGGGACACTGTGAGTGGAAAGGAAATACCAAAAGTGACAGTAAGATGCTTAGAAACACAAAAGCACTACAAATAAATATTTCTGTAACATCACTCAAGGGATTTACAAAATAAAAAGATGTCAAATATGGCAGCATATACCTAAACTATGTGGAGGAGAGGAGTAAAGAATGGGTTCACACTTAAATGACCATATAGCCTTAACTTAATATAGCCTGCTATATGCAAAAGATGTTATATACAAACCTAATGGTAACCATATATCAAAAACCACTAATAAATACGCAAAGAATAAAGACAAAGAAATCCAAATCTGTAACTAAAGAAAATTAGCAAACCATGAAAGACGGAAAGACAAGAAAGGTTCAGAGAAAGTCTTCAGAAACAACTACAAAATAATGAAATGTCAATAAATACATATCTATCAATAATTACTTTCAATGTAAATGGACTACACATTCCAATCAAAAGACAAAGGATGACAGAATAGATTTGAAAAAACAAGACCTGGGGCACCTGGGTGGCTCAGTTGGTTAAGCGTCCAGCTTTGTCTCAGGTCATGATCTCACGGTTCTTGAGTTTAAGCCCTGCATCGGGTTCTGTGCTGACAGCTCAGAGCCTGGAGCCTGCTTTGGAATCTGTGTCTCCCTCTCTCTCTCTCTGACCCTCCCCTGCTCACACTCTGTCTCTCTCTGTCTCTCAAAAAAATTAAATGTTAAAAATTAACAAAAAGGAAAAAAGAAAAGACCCATCTATATGCCACCTACAAGAGACTCACTTTAGACCTAAAAACCCTTGTAGATTGAAAGTGAGGGGATGGAGAAACATCTATCATGCAAATAAATATCAAAAGAAAGCCAAAGTAGCAATGCTAACATCAGACAAAATAGACTTAAAACAAAGACTGTAACAAGAGATAAAGAAGAACACTTTATAATAATGAAGGGGACAGTACAACAAGAAGATATAATAATTATAAATATGCGGGTCCCAGGGTGGCTCAGTTGGTTAAGCATCCAACTCTTGATTTCAGCTCAGGTCATGACCCTAGGGTCACAGGATTGAGCCTTGTGTTGGGCTTTGTGCTGAGCGTGGAGCCTGCTTATCATTGTCTCTCTCTCTCTCTCTCTCTCTCTCTCTCTCTCTCTCTCCCTCTGTCCTCTCCCCTGCTAGTGCTCTCTCCCTCCCTCTCTCTCTCTAAAAAAAAGAAAATGTAAATATGTATTCACAGTTAATAAACATAAAGGAACTAATCACAATAATACAATAATAATAGGGGACCCTAACACCCCTCTTATATAAATGAACACACTATGTAAACAGAAAATCAACAAGGAAACAATGCCTTTGAATGATACACTGGAACAGATGGATTTGACAGACATATTTAAAACATTCCATTCTAGGGGAGCCTGAGTGGCTCAGTCAGTTTAAGCATCCGACTTCAGCTCCAGTCATGATCTCACAGTTGGTAGGTTCGAGCCCCATGTCAGGCTCTGTGCTGACAGCACAGATTCTGTGTCTCCCTCGCTCTCTGCCCCTCCCCCGCTCATGCTCTTCTCTCTGTCTCTCAAAAATAAATAAAAATGTTAAAAAAAAACACATTCCATTCTAAAATAGTAGAATATACATAGTTTTCAAGTGCACATGGAACAGTTTCCAGAATAAATTACATATTAGCCCATAAAACAAGCCTCAAAAAATTCAAGACCAAAGTCTTTTCTAACAACAAGGCTATGAAATTATAAGTCAACCACAAGAAAAAAAATCTGGAAAGACCACAAATACATGGAGGTTAAATAACATGCTACTAAACAATAAATGGATCAACCAGAAAATAAAAAAAGAAATTAAAAATTACATAGAAACAAATAATAATGAGAACACAATGGTCCAACTCCTTTGGGATACAGCATCGGTGATACTAAAAGGGAAGTATATAGCAATACAGGCATACCTCAAGAACCAAGAAAAATCTCAAATAAACAACCTAACCTTACACCTAAAGAAGCTATAAAAAGAGTAACAGACAAATCCTAAAACCAGAAAAAGGAAGGAAAAACTAAACATTAGAACAGAAATAAATGATATAGAAACTCAAACAAACAAAACAATAGAACAGATCAATGAAACCAGGAGCTGGTTCTTTAAGAAAAATCAATAAAAACGATAAACCTTCTAGCCAGACTTATCAAGAAAAAAGGAGAAAAGACTCAAATAAGTTAAATTTCAAATGATAAAGGGGAAATAACAAACATCACAGAAATACAAATAATTATAAGAGAATATTATGAAAAACTATATGCCAACAAATTGGATAACCTGGAAGAAATGGATAAATTCCTAGAAACATATAAACTAGCAAAACTGAAACAGGAATAAATAGAAAATTTGAACAGACCAATAACCAGCAAAGAAATTGAATCAGTAATCAAAAATATCCAAACAAACAAACATCTAGGACCAGATGGCTTCACAGGTGAATTGAACCAAACATTTAAAGAACAGTTAAGACCCATTCTTCTCAAACTATTCCAAAACAGAGAAAAAGAAGGAAAACTTCCAAATTCATTGTATGAGGCCAGCATTACCCTGATACCAAAACCAGATAAAGACACCACTAAAAAAGAGAACTATAGGCAATATTCCTGATGAACATAAATTCAAAACTCAACACAACGCTAGCAAACCAAATCCAACAATACATTTTAAAAAATCACTCACCACCATCAAGTGGAATTTATTCTTGGGTTGCAAGCATGGTTCAATATTCATAAATCAATCAATGTGATTCATCACATTAATAAGAGAAAGGATAAGAACCATATGATCATTTCACCAGACACAGAAACAGCATTTGATAAGTACAACATCTATTTATGATAAAAACCCTCAACAAAGTAGGTTTATTTGGAGCACACCTCAACATAATAAAAGCCAAATATGAAAAAAAAAAAAAACATAGCTAACATCATCCTTAATGGGGAAAAATTGAGAGATTTTCCCCTAAGGTGAGGAGCAAGACAAGGATGTCCGCTCTCACCACTTTTATTCAACGTAATACTGGAAGTCCTAGCCACAGCAATCAGGCAACAAAAAGAAATAAAAGCATTCAAACCAGTAAGGAAGAAACAAAATTTTCACTATTTGCAGATGACATGATACTATATATAGAAAACCCTAAAGACTCCCCCCAAAACAGTATGACAACTGATAAATAAGTTCAGTAAAGTCCAGGATACAAAATCAATGTATAGAAATCTGTTGCATTTCTATCCACCAATAATGAAGCAGCAGAAAGAGAAATTAAGAATCCCACTTACAATTGCAATAAAAACAATAAGATACCTAGGAATAAACCTAACCAAAAAGTAAAAGACCTGTACTCTGAAAACTATAAAACGTTGATAAAAGAAATTAAAGAGGACACAAAGAAATGGAAAGACATTCCATGCTCATGGATGGAAGAGCAAATATTGTTAAAAATGCCTATGCTACCCTGAGCAGTCTACACAATTAATGGAATCCCTATCAAAATACAAACAGCATTTTTCACAGAACTAGAGCAAACAATGCTAAAAGTTGTATGGAACCACAAAGGACCAAATGACCAAAGCAATCTTGAAAAAGAGAAGCAAAGCTGGAGACATCACCATTCTGGACTTGAAGTTATATTACAAAGCTGTAGCAATCAAAAGAGTATGGTACTGGCACAAAATCAGACACATAGATCAGAACATCATAGAAAACCCAGAAATAAACCCACTAGTATATGGTCAATTAACATCCAACAAAACAGGAAAGAATATCCATGGGGAAAAGAGTTTCTTCAACAAATGGTGTTGGGAACACTGAACAGCAACATGCAAAAGAATAAAACTGGACCACTTTCTTACACCATACACAAAAGTAAATTCAAAATGGATTAAAGACCCAAATGTGAGGTATGAAACTATAAAAATCCTAGAAAAGAACATAGGTAGTAACTTATCTGACATCAGCTGTAGCAACTTTTTCTAGATATGTCTTTTGAGCCAAGGGAAACAAAAGCAAAAATAAACTATCAGGACTACATCAACATAAAAAGTTTAGCTTCTGTACAGCAAAGGAAACAATCAACAACTAAAAGAGAACCTACTGAATTTGAGAAGATATTTGCAAATGACATATCTGACAAAAGGTTAATATCCAAAATCTATAAAGAACTTATATAATCAACACCCAAAAAACAAATAACCCAATTAAAAAGTGGGCAGAAAACATGAACGGACATTTCTTTAAAGAAGATACACAGATGGCCAACAGACACGTGAAAAGATACTCAACATCACTCAGCATCAGGGAAATAAAAATCAGAACTACAGTGAGGGGTGTCTCAGTGGCTCAGTCAGCTGAGCATGTAACTCTTGGTTTTGGCTGGTCATGATCTCGTGGTTCGTGGGTTTGAGCCCTGCATTGGGCTCTGTGCTGGCAGCATGGAGCCTGCTTGGGATTCTTTCTCTCCCTCTCTCTCTACCCCTCCTCCACTTGCTCTCTCTGTCTCTCTCTCAAAAAAAATAAGAACCGTTTACATAAAAAACTACAATGAGATATCACATCACACCTGTCAAAATGGCCAAAATCAAAAACATAACAACAGATACTGGTGAGGATGTGCAGAAAGGGGAACCCTCTTACAGTGTTGGTGGGAATGCAAACTGGCATAGCCGCTGTGGAAAACAGTATGGAGGTTCCTCAAAAAGTTAAAAATAGAACTACCCTAAAGTCCAGTAATTATACTACTGGGTATTTATTCAAAGAATACAAAAACACTAAATTGAAGGGATACATATACCCCTGTGTTTATAGCAGCATTATTTACAACAGCCAAATTATGGAAGCAGCCCAAGTGTCCAATGATTGATGAATGGATAAAGAGGTGGTATATACATATAATGAAATATTACTCAGCCATAAAAAAGAATAAAATCTTGCCATTTGCAAGGACATGGATGGACGTGGAGGGTATAATGGTAAGTGAAATTAGTCAGTCAGAGAAAGACAAATACCGTAGGATTTCACTCACATGTGGAATTTAAGAAACGAAACAAAGGAACAAAGGGAAAAAGACAGAGAGAGAGAGAGACAAACCAAGAAACAAACTCTTAACTATAGAGAACACACTGATGGTTACCAGAGGGGAGGTGGTGAAGGGGGATTGGTTAAAGAGGTGATGGGGATTAAGGAGTGCACTTCTCATGATGAGCTTGAGGTAATGTATGGAATTGTGGAATCACTATATTGTATGCCAGAAACTAATAAAACACTGTGTGTTAAAAAAAAAATAGGCAAAAGACTTTGAAACAACACAAGGAATTATTTTATAATAATCTTGTGTTAAATGAAAAGAAGTGGTTACAAAATCATGTTCTTTATATAATCAGAACTTTTAAAAAGTGCATGGGAGAAAGACTGGAAGGCTTTTTTTTACCTTCTTCTGTAGGATAATTTCATAGAAATCAAATACTAGATAAAAAAGGAGATAGATTTTAAATTTTGGTAGATTGCCAAATTGTCCCCCAGAAAGGTGTTCCACCACATCTATATACTTTTCCACTAACACTGTATTTTACATATTTTCTATGTGTTCTATAATGTGCATGAATAATATTTTTACTGGGAAAAATAGCTTTTAGATTTTGCTTAAAACTTTTCAGAGTCCAGTCTTAGAGAGAGTGCCAATTCTCTGACAAATTGAATACACACAGTATACATGTCTACTTCTTTTATTCCTCCCATATTTCCTGATGGTAAAAGACAAGGATTTAAAGCTGTGTTTAATTCATGCAATCACCTTATTTAGTTGAGCAAATATATGTACAAATTGTTAAACAAAAGCTGCGGGGAGGAAAGAAAATAAATAAGAACTGAATTCTACCCTTAAATAACTCACAGACTTTTACACATAAAAACTATGACACTAAGTAGATGAGTGCCACCGGGGGGGGTAAAGACCCTCCAGGTGTTAACTATGATTTGGGAAGTGTCTAGATGGGCAATGGGTAGTAGCCATTCTGGACGGGACCCCCGAAAATCTCGTGGTAGAACTGCAAAGGAAGGGGCGCCTGGTGGCTCAGCTGGCTGAGCAGAAGACTCTTGACTTCAGCTTAGGTCATGATCCCAGAGTCATGGGATCGAGCCCCTGCTTGGGACTCTCTCTCTCTCTCCCTCTGCCTCTTTTCCCTGCTCTCTCTCTTTCTCTCTCTCAAATAAAAAATTTAAAAGAAGAAGAAGAAGAAGAAGAAGAAGAAGAAGAAGAAGAAGAAGAAGAAGAAGAAG
>NW_024412401.1:14303800-14349375 GCF_014898765.1 Herpailurus yagouaroundi | reverse complement strand
AGAAGAAGAAGAAGAAGAAGAAGAAGAAGAAGAAGAAGAAGAAGAAGGAGGAGGAGGAGGAGGAGGAGGAGGAGGTGGAGAAGAAGAAGAAGAAGAAGAAGAAGAGGAAGAAATGCAAAGGAAATCATGGCAGAGCCTGAAGGGTGCACCTCTATGTTCTCATCTTTGTTTCTGAAAGTGATAATCCTCCTCCAGTGACACTCCAATCCAGGAATATTTTCCACTACCCACCTTTCAATCATAGGATTAAACTTGGTACACAACTACCAGGTTCCACACATGCTACTTGAGCCTAGGAACATACACATTAAATAAAAAGATAGGATAAAATAAAATGTTAAAAAAATGTTCCTAAGGTGTTTACACCTCACTCTAGTGAAAGAAACATCCAAATAATCAGAAATCAAAATTCGTTATAAGTATCTATTTAAAAAATGGCTAAGTCACATGTTTAACTTTTTAAGAAACTTCCAAACTGTTTTCTAATAGCTATTTAGTGATATCTTGTTTTGATTTAAATTTTCCCTAATAACCAGTGACTCTAATAATCTTTACATGGGCTCACTTCTCATCTCTATATCTTATTTTGTCATGTGTCTTTTCAAATATTTCCCCGTTTCTTTATTGGGTTGTATTCCTATTTCTGTTTTAAGGGTTCTTTATAGGCTTTGGATAAAAGTCTTTTTCAATATATGTTTTGCAATTATTTTCTCATCTATGGCTTGCCTTTTCATTCTCCAAATCTGTACATGAATGTTCACAGCAGCTTGATTTATAATAACCAAAACTAGAAACAACATAAAGGTTCATTAACAGGTGAGTAGATAAACAAATTGTGACATGTCCATACAATGGAATACTAGTCAGCAATAAAAATAAGCTATTAATAATTATGCTTAGGAGCCAAACAAAAAATAATAATACATAGAGAATGGTTCTATTTATATAAATGAACTCTCTAAAACTCAAACTAGTCTATGATGACAGAAAGTAGATCAGTCATTGCTTGGGGTGTCCATGGATGGATGAGGGGTAGGGAGAGACTGTCAGGAGAGATCACAAAGGGGCAAAGGAAACTTTTGGAAGGGATGGAAATGTTGACTCTCACAATTATGGTGATGGTTTTACAGGTTATTCATATGTAAAAAAAAAACTATCGGATGGTACAAATTAAATATGTATTCTGTTATATCTCAATAAGTATTAAGAACTCAATGTGGGGGGTGCCTGGGTGGCTCAGTCGGGTAAGCATCCGACTTCGGCTCAGGTCATGATCTCGCGGTCCGTGAGTTCGAGCCCCGCATCAGGCTCTGTGCTGACAGCTCAGAGCCTGGAGCCTGTTTCAGATTCTGTGTCTCCCTCTCTCTCTGACCCTCCCTTGTTCATGCTGTCTCTCTCTGTCTCAAAAATAAATAAACGTTAAAAAAAAAACAACTCAATGTGGGAAATGTGACAACCTAGATAATTACAGGTTGTTACAGAGGCTCAGAGAGAGGGCATCTAATTTTCACTCCGGGGTCAGGGGAGGCTTCCTGAAAGATTAGCACCCTTGCTGGGCCTTGCGAAAGGAATAGGATAGGAAGGGTGTGCTTGCAGTCCCCTTACATGCTGACCAACTCTCCTACCAATCATTTGTGTCATGGCACCTCAGAGTCACTTCCAACATAGTACTCTAAGGAATACTAATCTAACAATATGGGGATGAGACATAGAATTAATTACTATCCCTGGGATCTGAATTATTCTGGTAAAGAAGGGAGGGCTCAAAGATTTCAGAATATTCCATTTCAATTCTGGTTCCCTCTTATCCCATCAGGGAGCCTGGGCTTGTTGACCACAGGATGTATCTGTCGTCCCCAGGAGCTCCTTTTCGAAGCCAGTGTCTCATCGGGCTGGATTTCTGGAAGAAGCCTAAGGCAGGAATTCTCATACAAGGCATGGATGGAGGGTGCCCTCAGGAGACAGGGAGGAGGGATGCAGAGTAGGGTGGAGAAAGCAGCTGAGCTAAGCCAGACCTCAGCTGGAGCCTCGCTTGAGTCGCATCCCATGGGAACTGCGCAAGAAAAAACTGCACAGCAAAGCTCTTCTCACCTCTGCATCCCGGGTTAATCAGTCATCAGCTGTGGGCTGCGGGGTGTGTGTTGGGAGGGGCATGGGTCTCAAAGGGCAGTAACTTTGCCAGCAAGTTGGAAGAGAGGAGACGGGATCCCTAAGCTGTTAGCAGCCAACACTCAGGCCAGGTGGGGGATGGGAGCCAGCCTGGAAAGTGGGACCTGGCTGGACACCCAGCTGTAACCACAGTAACTCACTCTTTTCCCCCTTCTCATATTCTGATCATTACACTTCACAACAGGGACCCCAGATTTAAATGCCTGCAGGAAGAGGAATGAGAACGAATGAGATGATTGTAGGTACAGAGAAATACTTCTTTACCTTAAGAAAAAAAGATACATAAACAAATGCAATAATAAATAAGACTCAGGTGATCTTGGCATCAGGGAGAGAGTAAAAAGAGGTAGAAACTGGCTAGCTTAAGAACAAACTCAGCTGTTACCTGTGTTGTCATGCAGGAATATGAATCTTGATTGGTAGGTCTTACAAATGTTTAAGAAAAACCAGTAATGTCAATTTTACTGTAAAAGCTCATCAATTTCTTACCGTTGGCTTCAAATAAAATAATAATCATTTTAAAAATGAAAAAACTGGGGTGCCTAGGTGGCTAAGTTGGTTAAGCATTTGATTCTTTGATATCAGTTCATGGGTTTGAACCCTGCATCAGGCTCTGCCCTAACAGTTGGGAGCCTGCATGGGATTCTCTCTCTCTCTCTCACTCTCTCTCTCTCTCTCTGCCCCCCACCACTCACACTCTCTGTCACTCTCTCTCAAAATAAATAAACTTTAAAAAAAAATAATTAAAAAAATTTAAATTAAAACAAATTAAAAAGCATTTGTTTTAAAAAATTAAAAATAAATAAAAAACGAAAAAAATTGCTCACAGATCACAGTTGGCCCATGGGTAATCAGTATGCAATTTCAATTTCAGGAAAATAATAAAAACACAGTGACTCTCCACAAAAACTTTCCCACATTTTTGGGAATCCAAAAGTAATAAGTAGGCAGCAACAAATAGGCATTGTTATTCCACCATATTATAGAAATCTAAAAATCAAATGGGATATGTAATACACAATGGAGACAAAATATTAGGAAAAGACCCAAAGAATATCAAAAATCATCTGCTCACTCAAGGAAAATTCAGAGCCGTGCAACCCACGTTTTTGGTGGGATACAAGACCTCTTTGAGAATCTGATGAAAACCATAGACTCTTCAGAAGCACGTGTGCATAGTATCTAAAAGTGCACACATACAAATTTCTGTGCAATTCCTGAGGGTTCATGGACCCTTTGGAGCCCACAGGAGGACCCCAGCCTAAGAGCTCCTGACATGAGGCCAGGGAGTCAGGGGGGAGGGCGGGATAAGACAGAAAAGACAAAGGAAGGTAAAGACCATCACACAGAATCACACAGAGGAAACCAAGGGCAGTTCTTGCTCTTCCCTTCACAAAGAAAGGAACAAAAGAACTGCTGGTTTCAAGAAACTTCCAGGAACGTAAGCACCTCTGAGGACAGGTCCCATATGGTGAATTGAAGCATGAGGAGTGAGGATGTGCAGGCACAGTGAACGGTGAGGCCTGGGGAGGAGGACTCGAAGCAGCACCCGTCCAATCTCACGAGGGAAGGAAGGACGTGCCGGGCCAGCACTGTGGCGGCATGGGCGCCCGCTTCCTTAGGAAGGTGCGTGTTGCTTATTTCCAAAAGTTAAGTAAGTGCATCCAAATAAAGTCTGTGTTAAAAGATACCGTTAGGACAGAAGGGTCTAGGCCCGCCCAAGCCGTGTCCATGCTGTCTCGCTGGTAAGACACTCAGATGTCATGGCTGCCAGGCAAGAGTCACTCGTCAACAGAGAACAGAGGGTGCCACTGAGCCTGAGTCCAAACTTCAGAGCCCGTGTGTGCCTTCCCTGCAGGCGGAGCAGTGAAGCACATCCTCTTACAAACTCTGCCACTCGCTGGCCTTGACTGGATTTTTCCGTGCCTTAACTTCCAACTCTGCAACACACAGCCGCACTCACCCCAGAACACCATCTATTCATTATCCACAAAGCACTGAGCCCAGGAGAGAAAACAGCTGTCTTACTCCATGCCAAGGCACATGCCAAGGCTTAGCTGAATGTGCTGGGAGAGCCACAGTGTTACCTGGCCTCTCTGTAAGCGGATTGTGCCAGAGATGCTGGAGGAAGTATCCACCTGGTTCAGGGAAATTCACACCACTCCCTTGCCTTTAAAATGTGTGAAGCAGAGGCACCTGGGGGGCTCAGTCAGTTGAGCGTCCCACTTTGGTTCAGGTCAGGATCTCGCATTTCACAAGTTCAAGCTCCACATTGGGCTCCCTTCTGTCAGTGCAGAGCCCCCTTTGGATCCTCTGTTCCCCACTCTCTTGGCCCCTCCTCCATTTGCCCTCTCTCTCAAAAATAAGCAAACATTAAAAAAAAAAAAAACAAAATGTGTGAAGTAAAACTTTTTTTTTTAATTTTTAGAAAAAGATTCTTCATCACTAGTAGGTGTGTCCTCAATGAGAACAAAACATATAGATTTCCTTGGGTTCTTTAA
Organism: Herpailurus yagouaroundi; assembly: GCF_014898765.1. Classification (NCBI taxonomy): domain Eukaryota; kingdom Metazoa; phylum Chordata; class Mammalia; order Carnivora; family Felidae; genus Herpailurus; species Herpailurus yagouaroundi. The sequence continues at coordinate 14,344,705 of NW_024412401.1, read as the reverse complement.
TTGTGGAAGCAATTTTAAACTGTGTCAACATCGGCCTTATTAACCCAGATGGTGTTAATTTGCCATTCTCTACTTAGCTCTGGTGTTTCCTTTGCATTAAACAGGAGTTGATTCCTTATTCCGAATCTTACCACCTTCCGCTCCAAAGATACACTTTGTACCAGCTGCGACCTGCATGGTATGTAGATGAGCTCGCAGAGATGAATTGAAATCCCTCAGGAGGTGGAATAATGTAGTTTAAAGGAAGCCCATGTCCTACACATCTGCCTGTATCCAGAGGGCCAGAGCCATTAAGGAACACACAATTCACACTGTGTTTCAATATTGCCGTGCTTCTAGATTGCTTCCCAGTAAATACAACTCCTGACAGTCACCTGTAATTGATTACCCTGCCTTGTCCAGCAGCTTCCATTGTTTTTATTTATAATGAAACAGAACTTGATTCTCAGCAACCTCCCCAGGTCTCTTAGAGGCTATTTCATAAAATTAAAGTGTTTCTTCTCTGAAAAACTTTCTCCCCCAAAGTACAAGGATTTGAATCAAGCCCAGCTTGGTAATTGGGAGGGATTTGGCTACATGCATTCTGACTGCTTAATGAGGCAGCAAAGATAAACTCACATTTCTTGAGCACTTACTATGCACAATTCCCTGCCACAGAGGCATTATACATATGCAATATTGTCCATTTTCATCCTCATAACCAACAAAGGTGCTGCTATCAACATCTTGCAGCGCCATGAAAACTCAGAGAGGTTATCTGTCATTGACCTTGCTAGAAAGAACACAGGTTTAGGACTAGGCTTAAACCATTGTTCTGCTTCTTACTAGCTATGTGACCTAAGGCTAAGGGTCTCTTTCCTCATGCCTTACATGGGAAAAGGGAACAGGCATGGTACTAGGATTAGTTTAACGAGTGCAGAAGCACTTTGCACGCGGTCAAGCACATGGAGGTAGTCCCTTTCTCTGAGCTGTCTCTTGCTAAAGCTCATGGGCCAAGTGTGTGTGCACACAGTCCAAGTGAGTTTGAAATCACTGTACAGAAAATTCTCATTCAGAACTGGCTGAAAACATAAGACCTGGGCAGCTTCTTCTTTGGGCCATTTTTCATTATCTACCTCCACTTTGGAGCCCACATTCCTCTGTGCTTTTCTATGCTTCTTACCCTGCATGCCCTTTCCTCCTCCTGGTCTCTGTTCTTCTACTTCCCCTCTTGACCCTAACAAAAGGTTCTTCCTCCAAACTGCCAACCTAATCTCCCCATTTGGAGACTGGGGCATCTTGGTAACATCCACAGGAGCACTTCCCACATCACAACAGCCGTAACAGTGGATGGACCCTGGGGAAGGCTGAGCCACAGTTATATACATAGACTTGTTGTCAAACCCTTGGTAGCATTTTTGTTTCTCTGAAACCACTTCATTGCCTATGTATAATGCTCCATTTCTGATCTGAGATGAACGTATATCTACATGATCCCTCCTCGTCCATTCAAAGACCCTGAAGACAAGAGCAGGGCTGATACCCTGAGGGCAACCAATAATCACACATGTGACTTCCTTTGGTTCTGCTCAATTACTGTAATCATCTTGTTTCTCTGGGTATCGACATGCAATTTTCCATGCCTGTTTTCCTTTCTTGGTCTTTGTCTACTTATTGGCTGGAAAATCAATGTACGCACTCTACTCCTGCACCTCATGAATTTGAGAAAATTGAGGAAACTAACACTTCTGTGGCACAATTCCCATAAATGCTAAAAGGTCTAGTTACAGTCCAAGCACACTGGTCACCATGGTCTTGTTTTCCATTTCATCTTCAATATAACAGCAATAATGGTAGGGAGCAGATGTGGAGTGCTGTGTGTTTGGCCCTGTGGTGAGTGGTTTCCACACCAACCCTGAGAGGTTGATAATATTATCCTCATTCTATAGATGAGATTAAGCAGCCTTGTAAAAATCAAGTTACCAACAGAAGGAGAATAAAATATCTTCTAAGGAGCAGATACGTGAGGTATCCACCTTACTGTGGAAGGATCATGAGCCTCAGGATAGATAATCCTGAGTTTAAGTCCCAGGTACTCGCCAACTGACTATCTAAGGAAAGCTGCTTCACCTCATACAGCCTCAGTTTTTTCATCTCTAAAATGGGAATAATATATTCCACTGTACAGGGATTATTGTAGGAGTCATTGTGGGAATAAGCCAATATTAGAGAACAGAATCTGAACCATAATAAAACCTCTGCAGGTGTTTATTACCTTTCCTCCCTTATGATTGCTATGTTATCATATAACCGAGCCAACGGGCCTTCCCCAGTGTTGCTCCTGGCCATGTGCTAACCAATTTTGAAAATATTTTTTTTTAATTTTTTTAACGTTTATTTATTTTTGAGACAGAGAGAGACACAGCACGAAGGGGGGGGGGTGTCAGAGAGAGAGGGAGACACAGAATCTGAAACAGGCTCCAGGCTCTGAGCTGTCAGCACAGAGCCCAACGCAGGGCTCGAACTCACGGACCGCGAGATCATGACCTGAGCCGGTCAGACACGTAACTGACTGAGCCACCCAGGTGCCCCGAAAATATGTATTTATTACCCAGACACCCTCTAAGGCCATTATAGTATCAAGGAGCTCTATCTCCGTTCATAGACCACTGGCCCAAGTAATCATTAAAAGCTAGGAAGTGTGTGTTTTTTGTCAATTCTGTTGTCATGCATGAGCACTAAGTCTCTGCACTACAAATCTTCTTGCAACATTTTTTCTAACTCATTACATATTTCTGCTATGGATTTTTAACTCACTTCTGTTGTATTTTTTGTTTAAGATTGAGAGCGAGCCAACCCCCATAACCCATCTCCCCTGCAGGTGATTCTGCTTGTCTACAGGAGCCTACCACACCACACATGGCCGGCACTGAGGTGATGCTTGGGCTGAATCAGTATGTCCCAGGCAAACTCACACCCTTGAAAATAATGGCTTAAAATAGGAATGCTGAAACCACCTTCACTCAGACAGCACAAATTCAGGGCTGCAATTTTCTATGCTACTTAATCTCCTGATACAAAAACCTCGGTTGCTCAAGGGAATTCTTCCTCCAGTCCAAAGGAAAAAAATATTCTCTCAAGGATGTAATAAGTTAACAAACCAAATTAGCATGTAGTAGGGTTTTGCAGCTCTTATCATCCACATTAACCTCAGGGCTCTCCAAGGCTAATGTCTTTAGTTGTGCTGTTTTTTGCCTGCTGTCTCCAGACCACTAACCTTATTTCTCTATGGGGGAACTGAAAGCGGGGCTCTTGGCAAATCTCCCTCTGATTTCTGTTCTTTTTGGTGGAGCTAAGCCTTCAGTTTCCAAGGTCAAATGAGCTAAACCCCTTCCAAGAGGAGCTTACTTCTGACTGACACAATAAGGGGCTACTCTTTTTGGCAGACCCCTTCACAGGCATCCTTAAAACACTGCTCCGCCATTTGAAACGCAACTTTCTTCTCTGTGCACGTTTGTGGGCCTCGGAAGAGACACGTGGAGCGGCAGCGCCACCTGCTGGTCTTCCCTCGGTCAATTTTTGCAACACTGTTTTGGTTTCTGCTTTTGCATCAGAGAATGAAGTCCCTGGGAGAATGCTCACTCCGGGACTCTGTCACCCACATGCAGGTCAAAAGCTGGAATATCTTTAATATCCTTTTTATTAGCCCCTGCCTAATGAAAAGATTTATCTTAAGGCCTAAATTTTGAGATGGAGAGGGGAATGGGAAAGCCAAAATCGGAAATAAACAAAATGTTGATTCCCAATGGCATCTTCTCCAGACTCCTGTGGGTGTTCCTGTTCAACCTGGTATGTGTGATGTTGGCTGATCAAGGAACAATTTGCATAGCTGACACCACGGCATATGGTCAGTCTCTGCCTCTGTTTCACAGTGGAAAAACAATGGTTCAATAAGTGATTTTTACCTGATGCAGAAAAGCCTGTTTTCCCACAAGCTGCAGGAAAGCTGCCTAATAAATACACCATCATGACAAAAATGCCTCAAAACAGGAATTGCATGTGACACTATGGATGACTTAGTGATCAACTGGACCAGCTGGCTGGTGCTGCCCATGAGGCCAAGGTCATGAAGCTAACACCAAGGTCAAGTTTAGAAAAGCTCTGTTCCTTAGGGAGGGAAAACTGACATCTATTATTTTTTTTCTTTTTCTTTTCTTTTCTCTTTTTAAATTTACATCCAAGTTAGTTAGCATACAATGCAACAATGATTTCAGGGTTAGATTCCTTAATGCCCCTTGTCCCTTTAGCCCATGCCCCCTTCCCAAAACCCCTCCAGTAACCCTCTGGAAAACTGATAATTATGAATGCAAGGTGCCTGAATGTACACATGCTGTCCCATTTTATTCTACCAACTTATCAATACCATCACCTTCATCTGTGACAGGAAAATAAACATTAAGCATCAGCTGCAGGAAAGAAAGTTATAATGTGCCTTTCCCTGAGGAAAAAAAATTCCCATGCATCCTCAAACCCACAGTGAGGCCATACCTACCTCTCCAGGTAACCATATTATATGATTTTCATATCCAGAAAAATAAAGACAAGAGATGTTTCACATTCTCAAAGTTTTAAAGGGACTTATTGCTTCTGGGAAACTATAAGTCAACTATTTTCTTGTAGACACTATTTATAAAACCACTTAGAAATCAGGATTTTCCCTACCACAGCATTGAAACAGCTCTTTCAAGACCACCAGGACCTCCACTTGTCAAATCAATGGTCAGTTTTCTGTCCTCACAAACTAAAAAGCGGAGAAATGGTCTCCCTAGTTCACGATGGACTAGGCCGGAACCAGGCCTCTCCTCCCTGCCTACTGGGGCAGTGCACTCTCTGTGACAGCAGGAATGCTTTATGGGTATCTCATTGTACTCTTTCTGTTACATTTTAGATATATTTTTCATTGCTTTTTATATCGCAAAGTAATACATGCGTAAACATTAAAAGAGCATGCAGTAAAGGATGCGGACAAACAGAAATCACCCATAATCCCACTACCCAGACATGACCACTGGTAGCATTCTGGCATAATGCCTTTGTGTCTCTGTGTGTGTATGTGCATATGAATTGTACATGTGTGTGACAGAGGGAGAGAGAGAATATTTTCTGTTTTTCTATTTGGGATTTTCCTCATGTATGTATACGTATTCTGAACATATACATGTATACATATTCATATAATATATCATCATACATATCAGCATGGAGAAAATGTCTTAATTTTAACAGCTAACACTACAATGCATGTTAAGGAAAGGACATCAAACAACAAAAAAAGCAAACTTTGTTAAGTGCTTAGGTAGGAAGTGGCCCCCACACTCCCCTATTCAGACTAAGATCTAAGGATTAGCTGGCCCCAAGGCTTAAAGGAAAAAGAAAAATTGTATGACAGAAGGAGGAATCTGGAGCTTCTAGGCAGATTCAGGAGGTAGGCAAAGGCAGGAAAAGATGGACTGAGAGAAGACAGCAACTCAGCGTGAGGTATAGAAAGGTACAGAAAGCTGTCCCAACCAAAATCATCCCTCAAAGTCTAGTAAAACTCATTGTCCTTTGCGTAGATTTGGGGATGAGACCGATTTAAGGACATGAGGTTCCCACGTGGACTAGGACAGGGCAGCACGCAAAGAAGTCAGAACCCAGAGGACTGAGGTCAGGAAAGCAGATAACCGCTTGAGGTGCAGCAGAAATTCAGAATATTCCACGGCACGCACAGGCGCGCACACATGAAACCAAGATGCTACATTTGGGGAGTTTTTTTTTTTTTTTCAACGTTTTTTATTTATTTTGGGACAGAGAGAGACAGAGCATGGACGGGGGAGGGGCAGAGAGAGAGGGAGACACAGAATCGGAAACAGGCTCCAGGCTCCGAGTCATCAGCCCAGAGCCTGACGCGGGGCTCGAACTCACGGACCACGAGATCGTGACCTGGCTGAAGTCGGAGGCTTAACCGACTGCACCACCCAGGCGCCCCAAGGGGAGTTTTTTAAATAACGATGATGGTGGCGGTGATGGTGGTGGGGGTAGGGGCGGTGTGAGGAGGTGTGTGTGTGTTTTCATTACTATTTTTAATAAAATGCTACATTTATAATGTTATTTTTGTGCAAGTTACTGGAAAAGAGCAAAAAGGGACAATTTGGAGTAAAGGACACAGAAAAAAATAGAAAGTGGATAAACAGTTAAACTAAATATTTATCAGAATTAGATATCTATAGTGCCGTGTAGGAAATAAACCGTGTAATGCATCCTCTTATCCTGGCCCCCATGCACACACGCTAGGTAGGTCTGCCGAGGAATCTCTGTTTCTATTCATTTCCAAACTTACAAAGCTCAGGGCCCTTTTTTTTTATTTTACTTAAAGCAATACTTTCTCCAAATAAGGTAGCTTTTCATAAAACTATTCCCCCTCCTACATCTATGTTCCCAGTGTCAGCAAGCCACAGAGGCTGCTATTTTCCCAGAGCTGTCATTGTATTCTGTAACAAAGCACCCTTCCCGTTAGCTGAGCTGAACACTAGAAATGCTTTCAAACTAAAGTTTTCAAAGGATCTAGGCATTTTTTACCTTTAGCTGTGGGGTCTGACTTAAGCAATTTTCATTCCTCCTCTTGATTGAAGCTCATTTTAAGCTTTTTAAAGAATAGTAACTGTAATCCCAATTCTCCTTCAAGGATTCTAGAAATGATAAAAACAGTATCACTGGATTCTTGGGGTAATGATCCATGATATATCAGGACATCAGTGGATACACAGGCATCTGAGAGCCAAGATAAACCAGTGATGATGCAACAAATAGTCACCTGGGTCAGCAAGAGAAATCCTGGGGTCTTCCATCAAAAGAATGCTCAAAGATTGTATCCAGGATGCTTTAGAAAGTAATACTATGGGAAGCAATAACCAGATCTGGAAATGAGAGTCTCTGAACCCATTGGCAATAATGTAGAGCAAATTGTCAGAGAGGCTTCATAATCTCTCTCTAGCTTTCTCCTGAACCTGACCCTGTGGTAGTTCCCACAGCTCAAAAAGCTTTATCAAATTTCTAAGAGCTGCTTGTGGATTTTTTTTTGTATGTATATTTAACTCTATAACAAAAACTTAGAACTTAATGATGTACTAGACACTGTGTTATGCATTAGAGACTTAAATAAACCAAGCATGAATAATATGTCCTCAAGTAACTCAGAGCTCAGGCATTGCCTTTCATGGGAAGTCTTCCTCCATCTATACTCAGTAGTAGCAGAATTCAAAGCTGGCCTCCAAAATCCCTGCTCCCTCCCTAAACCTGAAAAAGCCCCTCCCCTTCAATGTGGGCAAGACACACGCATGGATCGTGAATATGACTGCATGTTACTCCTGTGATTAGGTTATGTTACCTTGCAAAAGTGAAAGGATTTTGCAGCTGTAATTAAGGTCCCAAATCAGATGCCTATGAATTAATCAAAAGAGAGATTATTAAGCAAGGGTGGGCCTTGCTTAATCAGATGCAAATCCTTAAAAAAAAAAAAAACCCTTCCTGAAGGGAGATATACTCTTGCAGGTCTTGAAGAAGTAGGCTACCATGTTGTGAGAGGGCCATGGACAAGAAAATGTGTCTTCAGGAGCTGAGAGCAGCTCCTGGCTGACAACCAGCAAGAAAACAGACCTGAGTCCTACAAATGACAAGAAACGAAACTCTACCAATAATCATGTGAACTTGAAAGAGGACTCTGAGCTCCAGCAAGGAACATGGCTCACCCAACATCTTGATTGCAGCCTTGGGAGACCTGAGCAGAGAAAGCTAAACCATGTCAACACTCCTGACCCACAAAAACTGTGAGATAATAGATGTGCGTTGTTTTAAACCACTAAGTTTCCAGGGACTTGTTACACAAAAACAGAAAGCTAGTACAATGACCAATTCCAATCTAAAAGTATGCTATGAATAAGAACAAAAATGAAAGGAGATATGGCCATGGTGCACAAAATGACAGTACATACAGAGGAAAGCATGCACAGTAGTGATCAGGAGCCCTTGGTTCTGATCCTGGCTCTTCACTAATTCAGTGTGATATTGGACAAATCATATTACTTCTCTGGGTCCCATCCAGTTTACTCACATAGAAAAGGAAGGAGTTGAACTGGATAAACTCTGAGATACCGCCAATCTCCAATAGATCCAAGCCTATGAAACTATGTCCTCCATAGCATGGGCCACTCACCTTCCATCCATACCACACCAAATGGTAGCTCACCATTAGCTTCTCTGAGCCCTCAAGAAACAGGCACCCATGTAGGATGGCCTTTATTTTTTTTAAGTTTATTTATTTATTTTGAGAGAGAGAAAGAAAGAGAGGATGTACAAAAGGGAAAGAGGGAGAGGGAGAGAGAGAATCCCAAGCAGGCTCTACACTGTCAGCTCAGAGCCAGACACAGGCTCTAACTCATGAACTGTGAGATCATGACTTGAGCCAAAACCAACAGCCAGATGCTCAATTGACTGAGCCACCCAGGCGCTCCAGGATGAGCTTTTAGAAGAAGAGAGGGAAACTCACTGTCTTTCTGCCTCTTCTAAACGTCTTCACAGTGGCATTAAGAGCAATACAGAAACACCTCCAAATTTTCACAGCCTAGAAAGACTCAGATCATAAAACTACACTAGACATCAAAACTCTCAAAAGGGCCAATGATATCACAGACCTTTTTAGGTCTCCGTGTACCTTTTCTGGAATCAGGAGTAACTGTACATAACCTTCCCACAATATCACTTTTATGTCTCAAATCACAGAATAGCTGCCATTTACTGAGCATCTGATATTAAAGCATTTTCTCAGGTGCTGTATATGCATTACCTGTCAGTGAGGACCAATAATTTTTTAAAGGTCACACGGTTAGTAAGTTGGGGGGTAGGGAGAATTCAAAACCAGGTCCTTCTCAGGCTAAAGCTTATGCTTCTCCCTCTGAATGATACTCGTGTGGTGTCATGGCATTTTCTTATATGCCCTCATCCACTCTATAAACACTTCGTGACCCCTCATTCATCTGTCACATTGTAGACTGACCAATCATCTTGGCTTGCCCAGGACCAAGAGGTTTCCCAGGATAGGGGACTTTCGGTACTAAACCTGGGAAAACCACGGGCAAACCGGGATGAGTCAGTTACTCTAGCATGGGTACACAGGGCTGGGGGTGCGCAGTAGGAGCTCAGGAGACACACAGAGATACAAAGTGGAATCCTGAGCACATGGCTTTCTCTGAGCGTCACTTTATTTCACTTCTTGGGCACAATCCCTGGGAGGGACCCTAAGATAGTTTGTCCACACAGTCTCTTAAAGGAGCCATGCCTGAGACTCTAGATTATAGACCTACCTGTCTTCTGGAAAGTCTCCTGAAACCTGGATACCAGGTTTTCTTAGTCATCTGCAGGCTTGTGGTCATTCAACCTAATACTCTGCCTGAGCTACGGGAGCATCTGAAGTTTCACCATTCATTTAGCCGCTATTGCTATTTGTTCATTTAACACCTAAACCTCCTATGGACAACTTGAGACTTTTCATAGAGTTGTTGCACTGTTGTCAGACTCGAATCCTAAACCCATTAAATCTCTTACCAACCTACTGGCAACGTTTCAGCTCTGATACAGGGCTCTTGGACTTCTGGCATTTCTTAAGCCCATATGCTGGGCACAATAAAGATAGGTAAGGCTGCTGATGGAGAAAATATTTAATCTAAATTTTATATTCTTGGGGCACCTGGGTGGCTCAGTCAGTTAAGCATTTGACTTTGGCTCAGGTCATGATCTCACAGTTTGTGAGTTCAAGCCCCATGCTGGGCTCTGTGCTGACAGCTCAGAGGTTGGAGCTTGCTTTGGATTCTATGTCTCCCTCTCTCTCTGCCCCTCCCCTGCTCATGCTCTGTCTTTCTCTCTCTAAAAAATAAACATTAAAAAAATTAAAATTTATATTCTTAATCATGTAACACCTGATCCTGGTCTCTCTGCTTCTAACTTGGAATTGACCACGGAGGTCCAGTGTTCGGATGGGCCAGACTTTGGCCATGGTGAACTGTAAGGCTGGCAGCTCCCAGTGATCTGGGCCCATTTCCAGTTTCAGGAGCAGCCTCTCCAAGCAGCTGAACCTCTTGGCCACTTTTTATCAGAAAGAAGAGCTGAACGTGCTCAGTGCCAAAACCCAGATGCCACTTTTGGCCTGGATGTCTCAGCAACCAAATGGATGATGCTGAAAGTCCTGTTTACGAGATGACCCCATCTGGGAGCAGAGGGTCCAATCTTGAGTGGTCTTATCCTGAGGCTTAGTTGTGTTCAAAATGATATGAGATACGGAAGTCACAGAGGACATCACCATGCACTCTGAGTGAAGGATGACCCCGCCTCCGCTCACCTATGCCAAGGGCATCACTTCCTGGTGTTAAAGTCTCTATTAGAGACACCTCCTTTCCTAATGTGAGCATTAAAATAAATTTAAAAATTAAGCCAAAAAATGGCAGATTGAGGCTCAAAACATTACCCTTATTATCAATAAAAATTAAGTTGGAGGATATAACTTAGTGAGAGAGCCACACATGCTGGAAAATGAAACACAGAATGACACAGATTGGCATACCCCCTCCCAAAAAGAACTGAAGACTTTTCGCTGGATAAAAAGTGGAGAATTAATAGTTTCTGCAGCCAGGCTTTGCGAGGTCTGGGGGCAAGCGCAGCAGGAGTTGGGCTCTTGGTATCCTGTTTGCTCTTCCCAGATATACCAATCAGATAAATCACTCCCCTCCCACATCTCTATGAATAAAGGAGATGAAGGGTGGGCAGGAGTTAGACTAATTGATTTCTGTCTACTTGAAGAGAACACCACAGAGTGCTATTCAGTACAGCCCCAGGTAAGAAGTGCCCTTATTCCACCAAGGTAAGAACACTAATCAGTATGTCCAATGTGTGCTAGGAAAAAATTTAAAAAATTAAAAAAAAAATAAGGAGCACAGGGGAAGCGACAGTAAGAACTCAGGGCAGGTGTCTGAGAAACAGGGAGAGACTACAGGTGAAATGCAGATCCAATTATTGTCATAATTTGGATAGCGAAAAAGGGAAAGGATGGTACTCTTTTTTTTTTAATTTTTTTTTAACATTTATTTATTTTTGAGACAGAGACAGAGCATGAACAGGGGAGGGTCAGAGAGAGAGGGAGACACAGAATCCGAAACAGGCTCCAAGCTGTCAGCACAGAGCCCGACGCGGGGCTTGAACTCACGAACTGTGAGATCATGACCTGAGCTGAAGTCGGACGCTCAACCGACTGAGCCACCCAGGCGCCCCAGGATGGTACTCTTGATAAAGGAAAAGGCCAACCAGCATGGATCAGTGTAACATGGAAAATCCAGACTCGGCCAGGTGAGAGGGGGGACGTAAGGCCTCTGCTATAGGAGCACTAAGGGCGTAATACTGCAAAAGCCTTAGAGGCTCATTAGAGGAAATAATAGGCTTAGACTGAGTGAATGCTTTGATGTGAATGGTTTCAGTGATTTGGTATGAATGGTTTGAATTTGGAAACCAACTGGTTGACCGTGGAAATCAAAATTCCAACTATTTAAAACATTTGGTTAAATACAGTCATACTTTGTATTGTGTACAGAGTTTCCATATCTATGCAAATCAAAACCGTGACTCTGTGTAAAAAGCAAAAAAAAAAAAAAAAAAAAATTAGGAAAAACATTTGTTAGAGGACCTTTGTATTTTCTAAGGAAGTGAAAGTTTCTGACCAGAAAAAGCTTTTAGACTTGCCTCGTGGGCAATACAGAGCTCCTTGAGGAAGGTCCCTCTGGCAGGTGTTCAGAGTGGTTCAGGTAAGGACAGGCAGGAGCAGAGAGAACTATCTGCTGAGACCATCAAAGGGGCTCTCTGGGTATAGGGCTCTCGAGAATCTCGAGAATCCTTTATGAGATCCTTGCGCATTGGCCAAAATCTCCCAGGCATAGCTTATAGAGCTAAACATTTTGAGAAAATCCTAAAGCATGAACCATTTTTAAAGTTCTACCTTCTTTACTAACTCCTATGGGACCTTCTTCAGACTGGAGCATCTCTATCCTCTCCTTATAGCTGAGACAATACTGTGAGAGAGGAAAATAAGTCCTCAGGAGTCTTGATTGCAACTGCCACCTTGCAGCATATTCCCTCCTTCAATGCCCCCGCTTTCAGGGCTGAAGAATATTCCATTTCCCCATTTCCCTCCCTCGTAACCTACCTCAGAGAGATATGCCTTCACTTTAACCTAGATGACGTTCCAGAGTCATTTGCATTGAGGGGCACCTGGGTGACTCAGGCGGTGAAGCATCTGACTTCAGCTCAGGTCATGATCTCCCAGTTCGTGGGTTCAAGCCCCACGTCGGGCTCTGTGCTGACTGCTTGGAGCCTGGAGCCTGGAGCCTGCTTCCAATTCTGTGTTTCCCTCTCTCTCTGTCCCTCCCCCACTGGCATTCTGTCTCTCTCTCAAAAATAAATACACATTAAAAAAAGAATTTTTAAAAAAAGTGTCATTTGCATTGAACACTCGAAGCCCTGGATGTACAGTGTACAAGGAAGGCTTCTTCCCCATAAAAAATTTGAGCTCCTGGAAAGCAGGGAAGAGGAAGATTTCTGTAAAGAGCTTTCCAGAGCCTCAAGGCATTACCCTAAGGACAATAAGGTCCTGACCCCACCTTCCAGCCTCTATCACTCTTGTCATGCACATGGCTTTGTGTGCACCTGTTCCTTCTAGGCCAGTCCAGCCGTATTGCCCAGAGGCCCTGCTTCTCTCTTCCGCCCCAGAATAGGAACGCCTGCCTCCATTACAGAAACTGCATCCCACCAGAGCTGTGAGACATTCCCGGCCCTGTTGCTTTGATCCTCTCCTTATAGTCTGCATAAATGCCTGAGAACACCTCTGCCCTATAGGGCTGTACTGAGCAATAGCATCTCAGCCTTGTCTGTTGAACGTGAGATCACAGAATGTGGGGAGAGGATGAGAAGAATGTTCTCCACACACCTACTCCAGGTTACTGCAGAGCACCCCAGGGGCCAGCTTCATTCATTCACTCAGTCAACCATTCTAGCCAAGAACTTAGCTAGATGGGGCGTAAAATATGACATCCACCTTCAAGACCTTTGGATACTAGACTGTTAATGTAAGGAGGACCTTGGAGGCCATCTGCTCGAATTCTTACCTATATCAGAAACCATCCTTCCAATACGCTGGACAGGCATTGGAAGAGAGGCAGCCCACTTCCCCCGTTGACAAGCCCAGTTCTTAGAAATTATCTTTCTGCAGTAAACCAAAGTCTGCCCATATGCCAGTCTACTTCTAATGTCTAGACAAACGCTATTCTCCATGGAAAGTCCCTTCAAATGTTTGCATGGGTCCTTCTTAACTGTTCTCACAGGCCACACCCATCTGCTGGTTCCCTCTTTCCCTACCAAGAACTATTTCTGAGCTCTTTCCCATCTCAGCCATAATGCTAGGGACAGGCTGTGGTGTTTCAGGGCAAATACGACACATGGCGACCAGGCCTGCAGATGATTCTCTGGAAGTGGGGTACAAAGTCATCCCAGTGCACAGAGGGGCTTCTGCTGTCCCTGAGCTGCTACTAAGCTTTCATCCTTGTGCCAAGAGAGGCAGGGACATAAATGGCTAAGAGAGGCAGGGCTATGTACTGGATTAGATAACAAGGGCTCTGGACTCAGACTGACCTGGGTTCCAATAACCACTGTGCCAGTTACTAGCTGCGTGACCTTGAACAACTTCCAGAATCTCCCTAGTCCCCATTAGTCAAGTGTGAAGTTGAGATAACGCCTTCCTTATCTGGTCATTGTGAAAATTATACGAGATACTACATGTAAAAAGCATTGCACACATTAAGAGAGTCATTATTGGGAGGTATTATTGTTGTCAGTACTACACAAGTGTCCGCAAAGTCCAGATTAGACTGGAAAACAAAGGTCTGCGTTGCTTTGTATGGTTTTCTGTTGGTCTCTTCTTTCCAGCAGAGTCCTAACCACCTGCACTTAAAGCTGTTCTTTCTGCTCCCTTGCTGATGAGACAGGGAAATAAATAGCATCCCTCTGGTGCGTTGGATTTATAGCCTTGGGAGAGCTCAGTACCTGCCAGTTTCTGGCAGGTACGGAGACTCCCTCTGTCTACAGCCAGGACCCCAGCTGCACTCAGGAGCAGGACAACCAATCCGCAATGTTCCTCCTCCAACTGTTCCACATCCATAGCCCCTTTGTCCTATGTGTCCTATTCATAGGTGATGTCACATCATGGCGTACCCTAGTGGTATGAACAGAATTCCCACTGCTTACCTTGAGCCACTTATCCCTAGTCCATAAGCTTCTGCTAAACACTCAAATGTCAGAAGTGATGCTAGAAATGGTTTCCTGGAACTGAGAGCAGTCACTGAGATAGTGGGAAATATCACAGGCAGGTTGTCCCGAAGTGACCCACTCCCTGAGACTCTGTGACCTCACCCTGAATTTGGGGCAAGATACAAAAAGGCCAAGAAACATAAGCAACCAAAGAAGGTCCCTTGTTTCTATTCGTCTGTCTGTCTGTCTAGAACTTTAGGAAAGAGGGAAGACATTTATTCATTCAGCACCTTCAAGTTTCTCATGAATACACTATTTTGGAGGAAATGTTCGCCCCAGAGGAGAATGATCTCCAAGTCGCTCTTCCTTCATTCTGGAACAAACCCACCTCCCTCTTGACAACACCTGTCTCTCTAGCCACTCTCTCTCTCTCTGTCTCAGGTCAGGGCCTTGTATTTCACACCTGCTTTTCTGCCATGGCTCCTAACAGTACCATCTGCCTCTAGCTGTCCTGTGCCTCTGTCCTCAGCCTCCGACCCACTGCTCATCCCGTTCAGTGGGCTGATGCCACAGGGGTCCACACTGACTCCCCGATAAAGTCTGAGTGCTTCCTCAAGGTGCACAAGGCCCTTTGTGCTAAGCACCAGAAGCTGTTCTCATTTCATGAGCCCATTCTGCTTTTTTTCTCCTGCTGTCAAAACTGGCTTCCCAGAACCTGCCCCTCCACTGTGCCAACAGCCATCTCCGTACTGCCCTGACCAAGCAAAGACTCGCCTTTCACCGCTCCAGGCCTTCTGGGGCTTTCACCATGTCTGTGGCTCACCTTTGCACAATGCCATCCCACAGCCCAACTCAGGCTATGGAAATCCAGCCACCCAGGGCCCCTGTTCCCTGGCTCCACATTCCCAACAGAAGGCCTGCTCCTCTTGCCTGCATTCACGCTGGCCTCCTGCCTACAGTTGATCCTGGTCCCATCTGTGATTGTTTCTACCAGAAGAACAAATGGGGGCAAGGCTAAGCATAAAAAAAGAGGAGAGAATTAAGAAAAAAGAAAGAGGAGTGTGGTGTGGGGTGGGGAGAGAAGGGGAGGGGAGAGGAGAGGAGGGGAGAGGAGAGGAGTCTTCCTTAAAGGAGTCAAAGGGGGCCAAGCCCTATTTCTGAAAACCAGTACACACTACCTCAGGTCCCAGAGGAACCCCAGACCCTAGGAGGTCAGATGAACAGCGAGAATCTTCAGGATTATATGCCAGACCACCTGGGCTGATCTTGATGTACCACTGATAGGGATGCTTGCTTATCATTTCCAACCCCACTTTCCCTAAACCTGAGCCATCAGCATTTCAGCCTTTATACTTGCAGTAGGGCTCTGATTCTGTTGCACCCTCATCCCACACTCACCACACCCAACTCCTCTCTTACCCCTTCTCCCCAGCTCACTCGGCTGCCTCCCACACCTCTACCCTGCTTCATCCGGGGATAACACAGATCTCCATGTCCCATTCTGTCTCAAGCCCTGGCCCAAACATATCCCAGTACACTAGACCTCTGGCCAGTCTTCCTGAAACCACATTTTTAATCCAAAAACACAACTAAAGATGCCAGTCCTTACTTGTGGCTGTCAGGCTGGCACTGAAGTCTGACAGAGGCAAGCGGTCACTGGACTAGGAGTTGAGGATTTCCTTTCCCGGGACCCAACACAGCAAGAGAAAGGGCTTCTTCTTCTCTCTCTTTTTTTTTTTTTTTTTCTGTCTTTGACTAAAAGTTCAGTTTCTCTTAAGAAGCAAAGGTGTTAAGCTGTTAAAACTAGACGATCTCTAATTATCCCCTCCTTTTGGTTCCCCTGATGGGCACACCCAGTAAACCACACAAAGGGGAAGGGGTCCATCTAAATAAAGGTACATTCATGTATGTGCAGGCTGTGCACAGGTGAGGACTTGTGATATGGGAGACCCCGGAGGAGCAGCTCACAGATGTCAGGCCCTGGGTTCTCTGTCAGTTCTGCGTTGCCTCGAGTGCATTGTGCGCCCTCAGGAAATACAATAATTACACCACACCCACCCCACCCCCATGCGTGGCTTCACCCCACACCAAGGGGCCTGAGTTCTTACCAAATCCTTCTTCCTAAACATGGACCAACTCTGTCCATCCCCACTTACACTTGCTTGAATGACGGGGACCATTGTTCCAGGAAAGCTTCTCTCACCTTCTCTCCTTCTAGTTGTTTCTATTGTTGACAACAACTCGTGGTTGGACTGGGAACCAACCTTTCCTGGATAGGTTCCTTAATGCCTAGTCTTGATCCTGAGCTGGTATACTCTTTTAGCTCAGAGATATATCTGGCCATGACTCTCCACTAACTAGGATAACAAGATTTGTAAAATCTCCAGAGAAATCTCCACTTAACATCAACCAGAGGTAGCCTTTAGTCTCAGTGCATTCGCAAGGACAGTCAAGGTCAAACACTGCAACCTTATCAATTATACTGTCCCCAGATAAAGCTGACATCTAGCAGACCATGGTATTCTCATTGACATCTCCAAGAACAAGAACAAACTTTCCCTCTGGAAAATTGCTCCTTGACCCACATTCAGTGTCTTTTTTGCTGCAACTGCATTTAAACACAATTGTTTTCTTCACTTTCCAAGAGGTTTTGTTTCTAACTCCCTGGAATTCCCCCAATAACTGGCCCCAGCCTCTTTTTTTTTTTTTTTTTAATTTTTTTTTCAACATTTATTTATTTTTGGGACAGAGAGAGACAGAGCATGAACAGGGGAGGGGCAGAGAGAGAGAGGGAGACACAGAATCGGAAACAGGCTCCAGGCTCTGAGCCATCAGCCCAGAGCCTGACGCGGGGCTCGAACTCACGGACCGCGAGATCGTGACCTGGCTGAAGTCGGACACTTAACCGACTGCGCCACCCAGGCGTCCCTGGCCCCAGCCTCTTTTAAAAGAACATGGAGTTACTGACTAAACAAAATCTCAAATGGGTTGCCCTGATCAAGGAATGAGAATCACTAAAACCTTTTGTTCACATATCTAACCCCTACTTTTTCTCCTTAGCATGTCAAAAAAAAAAAAAATTATAGTTGCACAGCCATTAAAGGACATTAACGATAGAAACCAGAAAATCACCTACATTCCCATAACACACACTAAGCTGCTACTTTCGTTTTTCTAATCCTTGGCTATACAGAAAAATAAATGCTACACAGCTGGACACAACTTTGATACAGTATTTGTAGGTTTCTTTCACTGTGTGTTACAAATATTTTTTCCACTATTGCTACAAAGCCCTCAGTTATAACTCATTAGGGTTACAGGACAGTCCACTGATTACATGAGATTATTTCATGCTTTCCTAATATTGGACTTTCAGGCAATTCTCAGATTTTCTCCAAAACAGACAATGCTACAGTGAATGTGGTTGTGCATAAAGCTTTGTCCCTTTATCGGATTATTTCTTTAAAACCAATTCCCAGGAGGGAAATCCCCATGTCAAAAGCATAAACATTTTATGGCTCTTAAAATATTTTGTACTATCCCCTTCCAATCTGGAGATGTTCTTGCTCCCTGCTGCAGTTTATAAGTATGTTGCTGGGAGAATGTCTGTGAACTTGTAAAACAGATGAAAGAACGATTTCTTTCTCCAAAGTAGTAACCAAAGATTCAAACCTAAGCTCTATAACCAAAGGCATTTTCAAACAATGTCCCTCAGTCTTCTTCCTATCCTTCCTGATGCCAGGTAATGTCTTTTCAACATTACAGCCCATGGGTCATTTCTACACTTTCCCTTCATGACCCAACATTAGAAAGGCAGAGGCCAGTTGCCCTCCTCACCGGCTGCATCTCTAAGACCGGCACTCTGAAGGCAATCTTCTCTGGGTCTGGGTCTCTTCTGCCCAGACTTCTCATGCTTCCAGTGTTCTCCCTTCCACTAGCATTAGTATATTCCTCTCCTTCTTGGTCAAGCAGAGCTTCTCTTTCTCACCGCCCCGTCCATGCCATCGCCTCACCAGGCTCCTGATGTCCCGAAATGGAAACTGCTCTCTTTCTCGCTTCCCTAGCTTCATGCCCCAATGCCTCCTTCCTCACCATTCATTCATAGTCTTAACACCCAGGGGGGGAAAATGAATCTTTTCCAAAGGAAACAGGGGAGGGGACTGAAGGTATTATTCAAACTCTAACTAAAAACAGAAAGCAAGAAAGGTCTGCGAGGAACAGTAACAGTAAGATTAATATCCTCCCAAGCCCCCAGCCGGGAAAAAGAAATGCCTTGCCTTCCTTCAGCCAAACTGGTATGTTTGAATATTAGGTTTCTATTTAATAAATGCAGGTTCCCATGCAGCTGAGGCAACCATTAACCAGCGATGCTTGCCAGATGCCAGAAGTCCCAGGAAGCTGACAGCCCTGGAGAGTTGACTGAAAACATCAAGGTCACGTGAATTGAGATTCTCCACAGATACTCTGCTATATCCGAGCTGCGGGACACTCACAACATCAAAAGCTTGGAGATGTGGGAGAAGATATCTGTCAGCTCCAAACACAAGTCAGCGCTTAGGCAGTACTCAGGATGAGGCAAAAGTCAAGACAGGCTTCTAGATGATTCCACGTCATGGACAACACATCACCTAACTTTCAAACCTCTGGACTGCAGCTATTCGGGCGATTAAGAAAAGAAAAGACAAAGAAAGAAACCCTGATGATTATCGGTCTGTTTATTTTTACTTTTCAATTTATCGATATTAAAAATAACTACAGAAATGCATGTGCTAGGACTGAAGAGCAAAGTAAGACGATGCAAATGCAGACTTCATTAAAAAAAAAAAAAAAAAGTGGGGCGCCTGGGTGGCGCAGTCGGTTAAGCGTCCGACTTCAGCCAGGTCACGATCTCGCGGTCCATCAGTTCGAGCCCCGCGTCGGGCTCTGGGCTGATGGCTCAGAGCCTGGAGCCTGTTTCCGATTCTGTGTCTCCCTGTCTCTCTGCCCCTCCCCCGTTCATGCTCTGTCTCTCTCTGTCCCAAAAATAAATAAACGTTGAAAAAAAAAAAAAAAAGAAAAAAGCAATCTCCATTTAGGCATTTACTACCATCCTTGAGCATTTATCTCACAATCACTACTCACTGGACAAAAACACAGGTCAAGGTCAAATCTCTGCCCTCTCTGAGCATGAGTTCAATCCGCCTGACATTATATGGACACTGATCCCTTTAATTGAAGGGATCCACTTCAAGCCTAGAAATTTACAGTAGTATTTGAGGAATTTCAGAAATTTAGAAGTGAGTTTGGTTAGAAAAGGAACTGAGGAAGTAAAGGAAGAAGGAATGGGCCATGGGGCATGAGGGGAGCAGTATTACTCTCCACCATTTTCAGTTTAATTGTCTCACTAAAAGGAAGGTGTCAGTTTCACCATTAGCAAATAAGAAAACCAGAATGTTGGAGAAGTGAGATTTAAAACCATGCAGGAATCGGTGGCCAAGCCACCTTTGAATTTGGGATTGGTGTTCCTCTCAACCCACATGGTGAGATTCACATACCGGAAGTCCCCTGACATCAACCTGTGAGGTAAGCGTGGAAATTCTAGCACATAAACTCCACAGAGGAACAAAAGCATCGCAAGAGCAGGGGCTACATGCACATGGTCAGGAAATGTTGGGCTATCATTATTAACTTAATATACTGAGTTAGCACATGAAGAAATTGATTCCCAACTAACTTCACCTCATTAGAATAATAACTGCTGTTTATTTCTTTGTGTGCTCTGTGTCAGGTACTACGGTCAGTGCTTTAAATTATTTATCTTATTTAATTTCCACAACATTTCTCTGAGGCAGAATTTATTATCCCCATTTTCAAAATGGGGAAACTGGGGCTAAGAAAGAGGAAAAACTTGACTGAAGTAAGAAAACTAACCTGTGACAGAAGTGGACTTCAAATCCAGACCTCCACCACCAAGGTCTGGGCTCTTAATCATTCCACTGTCCTGCCTCCCCACCGTCCCACCCCCATGGAGCTTTGCCTACAACCTACAAAGCAGAACAGATATTGTTTAAAAGAGAGTGGGGGTGGGGCACCTGGGTAGCTCAGTTGGTTAAATATCCCACTTCAGCTCAGGTCATGATCTTGCAGTTCATGAGTTCAAGCCTCCCGTTGGGCTCTGTGCTGACAGCTCAGAGTCTGAAGCCTGCTTCAGATTCTGTGTCTCCCCTGCTCGCTCTCTCTCTCTCTCTCTCTCTCAAAAATAAATAAATATTAAAAAACAAACAAACAAACAAACAGAGAGTGGGTATGGGAGTGTTACCCCAGGGACAGGGATTCCCACATGAAGTTGCTCTGACAAGGTCCCGGGGGGTGGGAGAGAGAACAGAGGTGGACTTTCAAGTCAGGCAGACCACATAGCACAGCTTTGGGTTCAGACATGTTGCTATTGGTTAGAGCATAAGCCTGAGCTTGTGGGATCCTCTGGTTCAAAGGCAATGGGAGCTTGGAAAGCCTGTAGTCCATGTAGCCAGAGATGAAGAGGGATTTGCCAAACGTGAAGGCCGGAAGCAAGCTGATTTCAAAACCATACCCTCTCGTGGAAGTTTAAGGTCCACGTAAAAGGTGAACGCTTAGTCTCAAAGAAACGAAGTCTGAGTCCCACTGACCAGACAGTTTCAAAACAGATGGCTGGCCTTAAAAGTGTTAAGAATCCCAAGTTCCCAGAAAGGCAGCTTAGAAGTGAGAAGTACTCCCATGCAGGGGAGAGGGCAGGCGGGAAGGATGGGAGGAAAGGCATTCTGCAATCTCAGCGAGAACAGGACCATCTATACCACCCCGTAGTCTGGATGTCGAATATAAACACCGGCCTCCCCCAACCAAGACCCGAGCCAACAGAACAGGAAGAACATTTCAAAAGTGACAGGATGAGGGCCGAATAGGCAGGGTACTCGGGCACCCCTGAAGGGTTTTGCTGGAATAGCAACTGGGCTCGGGAGAGATGTGACAGCAGTGTCACTATCATCTGGCAAGAACGGGGACCCGGAAAAGCAATATTAGAGGAAGGACAGAGAGCAATGTCACAGGAGTGCCTCTGACAGGTGGTGTCCTCGGGGAAGGCAGAGAGGCCAAAGGACAAAGCATATGCTGCGGCTTAATGCCACTTGCCTCGTGCCCCATAATCACAACATCACACCAAGGAAAGATAAAAACGCA
Source organism: Herpailurus yagouaroundi (assembly GCF_014898765.1). Classification (NCBI taxonomy): domain Eukaryota; kingdom Metazoa; phylum Chordata; class Mammalia; order Carnivora; family Felidae; genus Herpailurus; species Herpailurus yagouaroundi. The sequence continues at coordinate 14,323,159 of NW_024412401.1, read as the reverse complement.
TGAAGTTTTCAGTACGGTCACTCCTCTGCTTCGCAAGCAAGCTGAGGCATTTGCCTAAAATATATAGATATATATGCTAAAAAATGTAGCAGGCCGTGACATTTAAATTTATTAGCTGACAAACACTGTGTTGCACCATCTGCTACTCTGTACTAAACTTCCTGTAACTAAAGATGTGCAAACCCTGGAGAATAAGCATTAGGTAAAATAGATTCATTTTATATAATTGAACATAATCGTGCATGTAATGTTTTAACGTAATATTACTCGACAGCTGTGCAAATAATGGAAGGGTTATTCACCACAGAACATATGCTGGCAATGAGATATGAAGCCAGTCCTCTAACCGACCAGTGAACCCACAACCTCACTGGGATGACGTGAGGGCCTGTCTCAGAAGAACGTTCAGGTGAAAGGCAGGAGCGAAAACAGAGCAGCACGGAACTCAAAAGCAAAGGGGCGATGCTATCCCCTGACTCCCACGCAGAGAGAGGGCAGTGGCCTTGTGTTTTGTTAGCCTTTACTCTTCCTTCGTTTTCTGCATGGCCTTTCTTCCTTTCCACAATTTTTACGACACTTTCAATATTCTTTTTTTTATTTTTCAATTTTTTTTCTTTTTTTTTGAGAGAGAGAGAGAGAGAGAGTGAGCAGGGGAGGGGCAAGAGAGAGGGAGACAGAATCCGAAGCAGGCTCCAGGCTCAGAGCTGTCAGCACAGAGCCCGACATGGGGCTTGAACTCACGGACTGAGAGATCATGACCTGAGCTGAAGTCAGATGCCCAACCGACTGAGCCACCCAGGTGCCCCTCAATGTTCTTCTTTTACAACCATATATTGACTAACCACAAGCGGACACATCCTCTCTTGCTTTACATTCTGTTTTAAAACAAACTCCCTCTCCCTATGCCCGTTCCCTACCCATACTCTCTACCTCTCTCCGTCTCTCTCAAAAATAAAAGAATATTAAAAAAAAAATTTTTTTTAAGTGTTGGGGGTGGGAGGTGGCGGGTGCCTGGCTCAGTCAGTTGAGCGTCCAACTTCAGCTCAGGTCTATGATCTCATGGTTCATGGGTGGGTTCAAGCCCTGAGTCGGGCTCTGTGCTGACAGATCAGAGCCGGGAGCTGCTTCAGATTCTGTGTCTCCCTCTCTCTCTGCCCCTTCCCTGCTTGTGCTCGCTCTCTCTCTCTCTCTCAAAAATAAATGAACATTTAAAAAATCTAAAAAATAAAATAAAAAAGCATGGCAAGTGAACACTAGAACCAGAATTCTAAATCCCTAAATGACTCATCTGCCCTGTCATTAAATTTTTCCAACAATCTTCATGTAAATCATAAATTTTCCCCACTCTATGGGTAGATTTTATTATTCCAATTTTAGAGAAGCAAAAATTGAGGCTTGATGTTTCAGTCAATGAACAAGTGTTTACTGAGTACCTAGTATGTACCAAATTTACATAAGCCACTTGGCCAAAAGTGATACAAGTACATAATGGCAAAGTTAAGGATTAGGACATATCACTTTGTTTTTAATACTAGTTCCTGTAGTGGTTTACTACTAAGTCACTCTGAACAATGTATTTAATATGTCACCAACTCATGTTCAACGTTTAGCAAAGAGGAACCAAAAAAATCAACTAATTGGAATGTATCCATCTATACTTTTATCAGACACAAAAATTTTTAACCTCTCACTAAACTGAGACCATAAACATTACATCAGTGTATTCCATTTTAGCCCCTGATGCTATTAATTCTATTCCACCTTCTCTTTAAAGCTTATATAGCAACCATTTTTTTTTCAGATCTGCCTTGTTACAGTAGCCATTTCAAGTCTATAGAATGAAATGAGATATATTTTTTCCGATGTATTATGCTAAGAAGTGTCTTACCTGCAGGCTAACTATTGTAAATTGCCTCAACATCCACTGTATTATTATACATTTCACATTGTTCTGCCTATAATATTAAAGCTTGGTCTCTTGGAAAATATTATAAGGGAATTTAACTGTACATAAATATTAATAGATGCAATAAAATAAGAACAGCATAAAAGTATTTCAGTACTAAAAGTTAAATGTGTTGGAGCCTGAGGAGAATCTTTTACTCTTTTCCTTTTTGTAAATGACTTTAAACTCATCTAAGATGATGAAATTATAAAAATGAAAATAACAAAATACAAAAAAAAAAATTACGGTATCTTAAGGAGAGGAGCTAGTGGCTTAGAAAGCCCCAACATGACAAAGAAAAGTATAATATTCCAGAATTGAAACAAGTGATCACAATTTCTCAAATACCCTTCTCCACCATAGTGTAATGACTTTTTTACTAACACTCAGACAGATACAATAATCTTAAAATATTTTAAGGTTGAGAGAAGGTTATGAGAAAGAGTTAGTGAAGCCAATAAATATCAAACTTGGAGCTGACATTTGGTCTCAATTCCCCAGTGTTTGCAAGAATTTCAGCACAGGTGGTAAGCACAATCACCGTATGCTCAAACTAGAGACATCTGCAGAATCAGAACCAAGAGATTGTCAACTTAAATGCTTGTTCTTTTGGGTACAGAAAGTAGTTATTTTAATTTATAGTTAGGATAATTTAGCTTAATCCCAAATCATTTGAAAAACTGAAGATTAACCCCATCTGTTAAGTGGAGTTCTGATCACTGAGTTTCTTTGCTAAATACATTCCTAAAGAATCGGTGCAGTTTGGATGACAGATTATGGTTAAAAGCATAATTAAATTTAAAAAAGGTATTTCATAAGCCCTTCATCTCTGTGATCTTAAGTTCTCCTTTCATGAATTCAGAAAGTGGAAGTCAAATTGTATCTCTACAGCCATTCTATAATTATTTGAAAACCGTGAAAGTCCAGATAGAATGTGATCCTTCCAAGGCAGTGTTCACATCCACTTAGAAATGAATATATTGGCTTTAAAAGTAAAATCTTAGCTCTCTTACCCAGTTTCAGGAGCCCACTACAGAAGCAACTCAAATCAGCTTTCAGAAATATCCAAAATCTTACCACTTCTTTCCACCTCTACCACTATTGTACCGACCCAAATCACAGAAATGAGCAGATAGGATAGTATTCTAATCATTTTCCATGTTTCCATTATCACTACTTACAGCTCATTCTTTATATAGTGCCAGAAAAATCCTGGCTGTAACAGACTTTTGGAGGTGACTGCCACCCATGACTCTCTGTCTTCCTTCCTCTACTCCTTCCTCTCTGGTCATAGTTGATTGGACCCTTGATCCAAGTTGGGTCAATGAGATTCTGTATCCCTGGAACATGCGTTAGGGTTCATGGCCCCAAGTCATTCTCTGCTGGACACTTAATATAAAATCTATAAATTTGGTAGCTATAAAAGTGTTCATCTTCCACTAAAGGGACAAAAGAGAAAAGTCATCCTTTGGAAAGAGAAGATGTAACAGATGCTCACAGAGAAACAGAGACAAAAGACCATGCTCAGAGAGAAAAGGAGAGATGGGAAGGGAAGAGAGAAGGGAGAAAGAGATGGAGAGAGACACAGAGAGAGAGAGACAGCAAGAGAATGCACCAGCACGTTGGTCCCTGATGATCTGCTGACTGCTGATTCCAAGCACTTGTTGGGGCCTAAAGTTCCATATGGCATCTCTGTATCATTGTAATAAATGCCCTTCAGTTACCAACAGTGACTTCAAGCCCATCATTAGAGATGCAGAGGCAACAGCCTTTCTTAGACTTCACCAACTCTCATAATTGACAAAGATCTAATCTCTACAATAAATTATCTATTTCATATCACTTGTAGTTAAGGTACTCTTGCTTCCCTGATAAAATACGACTGATACATAAAGGGTCTACAAATCAGGCCACCTGTTTTTTGTACTCACTAGCAGTGTGTCCTCAAAGAAGTCAGTTCTCTAAGCTTCAGTTTTATCATCTGTAAAGTCGGGACAGTAAATCCTTCCTCGCAGGACTCCTTAGGGTACTAAAGGAGTTACATGTAAAACACTTAGCTTATAACATCGTAGGTGCCTTTATGATCATCATCATCATTCAAACAAGCCTGTATTATAAATGTACAGTGTGTTACAAGTTGAACTTATTAAATGAGAAGTTTTAATCGCTGGTATGTTCTTCCAGAGGGCACACTAGAAAACAGCCTAGCTCCTATTGTTTTTGCTTTATCTTAATTCAGACTCAGCCATAAACTGGCAAGAGACGATAGGACATTCTAACATTATATCTTTTTACCACTTGCAAAGTCCTCTTTCGAAGTCCTGGAGAGTTAATATCCTAATGGTAATTGTGTTATGCTGTGACTTCCAACCCATTTTATTTATTATCCATTATTTGGTTTTGCTTATTCTTCCTTAATGTTTCTCTTATCAGGACACAACTGTGGCATCTGAACCAAAGGAAGCCAATGCAGTAACATCAAAAAGTGCTGATGTGACATTCTTGCGTCTAAAGCAACAGCAACAAGCCCAGGGTTTAAAGAGTTCAGGCAAAGGGCAATGTTCAGCCCAGGAAGTATGCTAATCGGTGGCCAAAACTTCAGTGCCAGCACCAGATGAACCAGTGGTCTTAGCCATCGGCCCCCGAGGGAGTTCAGAGTGTATACTGAATTGCTGCCAGCAGCTAGCCAGCTTTTGTGCAGCCCCCTTTTGAAGAAAGCCTGACTCTGGCATGGCTGCAACTCCACCGAGGATGTCCTCTATTTTTAAACTCGTGAATTTCACTTTCCTAACCTGACAAAAGGTTCTGTATCAGATGACACATGGATGTGGGATGATTACACGGGAACCATCAGAGAGACAAGACTGTCTGCTCTTATTAGATTTGATGGCTAGGCAAGACATATGCTGCTTACCTATAAAAGCTAGGAGGACAAGAAAGCTTTAAATTGGGTTAAGGTGACTTAAGGCAGAATTTGAGATGTGAGTTGCTTCAAAAAGGAAATTGGGCTGACACTCACTCCAAAGTTACCTCCAAGGAAAGGAGGGCAGGTGCTTGGACCACAAAGACAAACCACACCATCATATCTGAAGACCACACAGTAACTGGAAGCCAGCGTGAAGGGAAGGAAAGGAATGACGAGGGTGAGCAAAAGGTGAAGCCTATACTCCCCAAAGAGGAAGGGAACCTAAACAGTCACCCCACTGATGGTAAAGCCACAAAGTCACTTCAGACAATCTCCATGGAAGGGTCCAATATGCTGCTACTAGGAAGACAGGAAGAAAGAAATCAGGGGTTTGTTTATTTCATTTAACAAACTTTTATTCGGGTCTTACTATGAGTCGAGCGCTGAGTTCAGCCTTGTTGGTACCAATATGATTAAAACTCTCACATTCAAGTGTGTCCCAAAGGGATCCAAAATAAGAGTCAAAGTTGTGCCCAAAGAAGAAACCTTGAATCTGTTCTGGCAAGAAACAGAGATTCTAGAGTGTGTGCCATGCAACACAAAAGGGCTAATCTAGATCTGAAAGCACAAAGAGAATGCTTTAGAAATATACCATTTCTATCATAGGAAGTTAGTCTGGCCCTTGTCACATTATTATTCAAATAACTTACTGGTATTATAAATCTACCATGTGTTATAGGTGGAACTTATTAATGAGAAGTTTTAACTGGTGGTAAATTCTTCTGGAAAACATATTAGAAAACAGAACTTAAGTGCCATTGTGTTTGTTTTATCCCAGTGCAGATCAGCCATATCCTGACAAGAGGTGATACAACATTTCAACATGGCATCTTTTTAACATTTGACTTTAGTTAACCTTATATCCCTGAAGCTTTCTGAGGCTACTGAATACTTTAGCTGGAGAAGTTTGACCCTAGCTCCTTTTTCCACAATTCACATAAGCCACTCACAGCCTCGATTGAGCTCTCTGTACCTCAACAATGTGGTGCGTCCATGAGCAGTCAGCTCTGTCTGTTTTCTTCTTAACTTGCCGCCAATGGGACATGGATCCAAGGTTTAGCTTGGTGACCGTGAACCAGCTAAGACTAGCACAGTTTCGGAACACTCTCAGAAAACACTTTGGTGTTATAAGCACACATCAAATGGAAGCAGCAATTCAGCATGATTATGAGCTAAAGCATTTCTCCATAATCTATGATAAACTGTATGATGCTAAGTAAATAAATTTATGGCCTCCTTGGAGCAGTCTTGAAGGGGATTCCTTTCTTTCCAAGGCTTCTCTCTTAACTGTTGATTCTACTTTAAAAAAAAAAAAAAGTTTGTGTTTTCACAGTTAAAATACGATCATTTGTTGCATGTGATTTTCCACAGTTGTTAAAGTTTTTCACGTATGTTTTATATATATATATATGTATATATATATGATATTTATGCATTTACAAATATTTCTAAATATTAAATAAATAATTTATATTTACATATTTTATATATATTTATATATACATATAATTATATTTTCATTTACCATTAGATAAGTAATTGACCTTGCTCTCACATAAACTTCGTTTGTATCATTTGAAGTGCAAAACACTTCATCACTATTGTCCATTTAGAGAACTCCGGAAGTCATTACAAAGAGGGTTTTGTCTCCCTCTCTCTTTCCTCTTCCTTTTTCCTCTCCCTCCTCTCTTTTAACAACTCCCATTATTCTGTGGAGAAAGCAACCACTGTTGTGAGCCTCTGGGACAGCATAGTTGAAACTCAGGTTCAAGGCTAAGGAGTTCTGTGATTAAAAACAAAAACGCTTCAACCTTTCATCATGTTGGAGAAATAAACATGGATAGCTCCAATATTAAATGTTTCCTTGAGCCATGGTGTCACAGTGAGGTGACAGATGTCATTTACATTCAAGCACAGCACTCTAACATCGATAATATACTTTGTAGGGACACAGAGATAATTTTCTCTCTGAAGTGTATCATTATCACTGCAAGATAGACTTAATCTTTCCCTCCTGAGTGTTTTAACTAAACTTTGTTGTTAGCCATCCATCATTCACCTTATTCCACTCAGTTCTACCACTATTTGTGTATAGGTGATAATAATGACCTTGAGTAGAGTCATTCATTCATCCATAGAAGTACAGTGCACTTGACCATACTGACTTATGTATGAGACATGGTGTCTGATCAGAGTAAGCAACCAATACATTTTTAAACTGTCAATAAACAAATGTTCATTAGATGCCTACTATATACTAGGTACTAGGTTAGGTACTAGAATTAAGTCGCATTTTACTCTTCCTCAGAAAAACATAGAATTGGCCCTCACCAAATACAAGGTAGTAATAGATGTGAGCTTAAAAACCCACTGGATATACTTTATGCAGGAAGGAAACACCTACTTCAATGCTTTCTCTAACTTGGTATCTGTGTCTAATAGAGCCAATAAATTAAGCCCTGTTGGTAAGCTAAAATATCTTGAGCAAAATTCAGACCAGGGAGGTACTATTAAACAGCAAGCCATAAAATAACTGTAAACCTGTTTATGAACTACCTTGAAAGTAATTTCAGGATAGTAGAGAAGGAGCTGATTACTAAGAACAATAGCTGCCAGGACCTTTTACACTAGTTCCTTATAAATGGGAGTCACCTTAGCAATCTTCACCAGCCTCCCACGAAGAAGAAAAGTAACTTGTATTTAAAGATTTATAATAGCTACTTAAAGGTGACCTGGGATGGAATTTGCTACTTTTTTTAACACCCAACATCTCTAGGTCCATAATCACTGTCACACAGTGAATTCTACAAGTAATCTTAAGTTGCTTTATAGGCTGTATCAATAAATGGTCTTTCAGTTTTCAAGGCCAATTCTAGTGAAAAAAACAAAAAACAAACAAACAAACAAAAACCACTGGCCCGTGCCCTCAATAACAAGGTTTAGAAGGTTTCTAAGACACACTCCCAGTCCCTAAAGATTTAGTTCACCATTTCAATGTTAAGATGAAAAAGGTCTCAGCTGCATACACACCAATGCAGTGGGCCTGATGGCTAGTGAACAGCTGGGACATTCCTCAGTTAAGACAGCAGGATGGCACTACTACAGCAGTGACTTCTCCATAGGAGCCGACGTGAGTATTAATGGTTCCTTCTCAATCTCACTAACTGTAGCAAGAAAGGAGGGCAAAATCCTCTGATGGCATCCATAGCCACCATTTCCAAGACCTCTCCAGGTGGAAAAATACCCTCCAAGATTCAGATGGTCTACAGCTAATGGTAGCTTATAGCTAATTAGTGTTTCTTCGGGATTCAACAAGATACACTATTCAATCAGACATGTTGTTGATTGGGTTTTCTTTTTGTTTATAATCATGGTAGAAAGTCAAAAATACCTGTTTTATAAATTATCTAAGATAAATACACTGTGATCATGCTCTAATACAGAGCAAATCACTGAGATTTCAAACTTCTGTGTTAAAATAGACATAGGACAGTTTTCTGAGAAGATTCTAGTCCTGACTATAGTCTGAAGCCCACTAAATCTAGGATATGAGGACCCATTCAAGTGCATACCTTAGATTCCTGTTGGGGTGGATGGTGGCCATATTTCTACAGGATCTTAATTCTATCTGCTGCCCCATTGGTTGTCAAAGCACATGGATCTGCCGAACATAGTAATCACTATATCCAAGGTGCTTGTAGCACTGATGACCTTTGAACTCTGCTCTTGCTCTCTTCCAAAAAGCTTAGCTACCCAAATTCATGTTTACTAAAGATCCTAAAGCATATTTATGTATCCATTGCTCCAAATATTCTAAAATTTGTCCTAACGCCAATAGCTCTCTATCTTTTTAAAATGCATTTCAGAGTTGTGTCTTAAATAAATAAATACGGGAAAGGAAAATTAAATGGAGCCTGTCACTGCTAATTATGGACATCTGCTGACTTTAACCTCTAGGGATCAATCCAGGCTACTCTGGCATTACAAAAACCTCAATTGTTAGAAATGGCTCTAGTGGGTAAGCAGTGAAAACAACAAAAATATACACCTTAAAGTGCTCTGCCACACCACAGCTAGAATTAGTGGTAAGTTTACCCATAATGTCCCCAATGATACATAAATGGCTGATCGAATAATTGAATAACTGAATAAAAGGAATGAGTTAGGGTATTAACATTAACAGAAACATTAAGTAATGATAACTGCTCTTATTACTTTAGTATTACAAAATTATGGCCATTTGGCATACCATCTTACAAAAAATTTAGTGGTTTTGTTACTGCTAAAATAATATGCAGATCATTTGGAACATGATGATCAAATTCACCTGTATAACAGTTATGCATTTCAGAATTCTTCAGACTGTCTTGGAAAAGTATTTTCTTTTGTATTAATATCCCTTATATATAAAAAATAACTTACAAGACCAAGTTAAATCTTGTAAAAAAGTCAGGTAAAAAAATTACATAAGGTAAGTCACTGGCTATATATGTATATTTTTAATATGTATTTATTGTATTTATTTTTCTACAATAATGTATTTTATAGTACATTATATATCATATAATATGTGTATTATATACAATATAATTATGTTTAAATATAAATGTATTTATGTATAAATACATATTTACAGTTACTAGTTATTTATATGTTATGCAAATATACTTCCTATTGAAACATGACATTTCTACAACAAAACATTTACAGTGTTTATTCCATATAATCGAATTCTTTTCCTATTGCATTTATCTCCACTGCCTTTTCTTCTATTAACTATCAAGGATTACTTATGCATTTAAATTACTAAAATTATAAATAAAAGGCACTTGTTAATTCAGTTTTAAAATTGTTCAAAAGACTAATTTAGCATGCATTTAAAATTCATAAAATGCTCCTTTATCAGAGCATCTTTCTTTCTTTTCATTTATTTGGAAAATAAGGTTAACACAACCATACAGTCTTGGGGACATTTATTTCCTCACCCTGTTCTCACATACTTCTTAAAAAGCAAAAACACTACCACTTAAAAACAACATTTCATTTTGATAAAGACACTGGATACATGTGGAAAGAGTCCTATTCACTTGGATCTCAGGAGAATAGGACTTATTCTCTGCAACTGTGTTTTTATATACATCTCAAATCAGCAATAATCAATTGGGCTAGGGAATACCAGTGGATTGTTACCCCCATGACCTAAGACAAAGTTCATACCACCCCTATGTCTAAAATCTAGCTCCAACCACACTATTTCTCTGAAAATGGACTGATAATCAAATGAAAAACTGCTTCCTGGCTTCCTGGAAACACACTCAACACACCGACTCAAGAAAACGATTTAGTAGCAGGAGTACTGGTAGATAATCTCTCACTGAGTACTTACCATCTGACAGAGACATGATTAGCTGATTTAATCCTCATAAAAACTCCTGTTTTGTAGATACAGTTAATATCTCCATTTGCAGATAAGGAAAGGTGAGGCCCAGAAACAGAAGTGAGCGGCCCAATGTCACACAATTAGTTAGTGACGGCATCAGGATTAGAAAGGAAATGTTGACTCCGTAACTTGCACTCTTGAGTGCTACCCTCTACTATGTCCCAACTTTACTGAAACCAACTTCACTGAAAATACAAATTACCTACGAAAGATTACCAAAGTTTCTATATACCACCAAAAATGTTTATTTTGCTTGAAAATGAGTGTTTTATATGTATACTCAACATGGTTATTTTGATGGGATATCATAAAAACTTAATATGTGACTGTTTTCTCCTTAATATGTGATTTTTCTCCTTCTCTTTCAATTTGGTAACTGTTCTACCTCCTCACTTTAGAGAAGATAAAAGGTGCGAGTTCTTTTAAAAGATTAAGCCTTGAGGGAGTTGGCAGATATAACACCAGATGCCCAGTTTAACTTGAATTTTAGATAAATGACAAAACATTTTTTAATATAAATATGTTCCATATTTTCATGGGATATACTTATGCTAGAAAATGATTTGCTGTTTGTCTGAAATTCAAATTTAACTGAGCAGCCTTTATTTTTATATGATAAACCTGGCAACTGTACCCTTGGGAAAACTTGGATAGTTTACAAAGGAAGTAAAAGGAAAGAAAATCCACACAACGGGCAGAATATCTCAGAAGACATAGGAGGGAGGATATCTAGGCAGAAGAAACCATAAGCAGCCTAGAAAAAGACTCCAATGTCCAAAGAAGGAGAAGGCTGCCAGCCCCAAAGGCTATGAGGACAGATGGCCCTGGGCCAACTGCTTCTCATCTCCTGTTGATATCAGAGCCATGCTATAACTCTAAAATAAAACTAAGATACAGGGGCACCTGGGTGGCTCAGTCAGTTGAGCATCCGAATTTAGATATGACACAGGTCACAATTCCAGGGTTGTAGGATCACACTAAGCATAAAGCCTACTTGAGATTCTCTCTCTCTCTCTCTCTCTCTCTCTCTCTCTCTCTCTCTCTCTCTTTCCCCCACTTGTGCTCTCTCTGTCTAAAATTAAAACAAAGGAACAAACAAAACTAAGATACAACTGAGAAGCCCAAATCAGAAGGCTGGGCCAAAATGAAGGCATTGTGGACAAAGAGGAAAAGCTATTACATAGGAAAAAATATGGATACTCAGTGGTTTGTATTGAAGAAAATTAATACTACACTTATAAGGAATGTAACAGCTTAAGAATCCTTTTCTTCATATATGACCATCCCAGAAGCTGAAGCAGAATTACACCTGCAGGTAAAGGCTTTTATCAGACCAAATTCTGAACAGTAAATTTGAAATGCTAATTGACTGCTATGTGCCCTGCCCTGTACTACAATCCAGGGATACTGAGATCAGAAGCACACAGGTCTGCCTTTCAGGCACCTATGGGCTGGTGAGCAAAAGCAACATGTCAAGAAGTAATTTCAACACTGGAGTTTTCTATACATAACGCAAGCTGTCAGAGGAGGACAGCATTAACTGTCTAGGAAATGACAGGGGAAGCTTCACAAAGGAAATGGCTCCAGAGAGAGATCTTTAAAGAACAAGCTGGTATTTGCAAAGAGGACCATGTTGAGAAGGATAGTCCCTCTGAGGTATGTTTGATATTTCTGGAACATGCAAAGGCCAGGAGAAGAAAGGAAGCAAAGAAGGCTGAAGCCAACTCGTAAAAGACATATGACACACAAGTGCTTCCCAAACTTTATTGTATGCTCCAATAATCTAGGGAACTTGTTAAAATTCAGGTTCCTAGTTTAATAGGTATGAAGTGCAGCCTCTAAGATTCTACATTTCTAACAAGCTGTCATGTGAGGTAAATGCTGCTGGTCTGAGAATCATCCTTGGAGTCGTAAGCCTGAATGTCATGCTTTGGATCTTGAACCTTTTCTTGCAGACAACAGAGAGCCATCTTGTGGCTTCTCTAGATGAAACTGACTAGAATTCAAAAGAGCTACAAGCAGGCACGAGACTATTCCTGCAGGCCAGGACAGAAATGCCTAATCTGAAGACACTCAAGAGAAAAAGAAGAGGATGAGTTTAGTAACCTTGGAAAGCTAAAATGAACATGCATTGCTACTCAGTGTAGGTTCAGAAAAGGGAAAGAGACAGAAGATGATGACTCAGCTACACCTTTTTTTTTCAAAGTTATAGGATATTATTTGAGGTAACACTGCCTTAGCATTTGGGATGTCCTACCATGATTAATTGTAGCACCCTTTTAAACACCAGATATGACTTTAAATGAGGAGTTAAGTTTAAAATGTATTTTGTGGATTCAGCCACGTAATTGGAAGATCACTGCTGATATATGTTCAGTCTTTCCAGGTAGAGTGTAAATACCCCCTGGGACAGGCACTGGCTTCGTTGTGCACCCCCACCCCACCCCCCACAACCCCAGCCCCCAACAAGTGCCTGGTAAATGAAGCTTCCGTTCGGGGCGCCTGGGTGGCGCAGTCGGTTAAGCGGCCAACTTCAGCCAGGTCACGATCTCGCGGTCCGGGAGTTCGAGCCCCGCGTCAGGCTCTGGGCGGATGGCTCAGAGCCTGGAGCCTGTTTCCGATTCTGTGTCTCCCTCTCTCTCTGCCCCTCGCCCGTTCATGCTCTGTCTCTCTCTGTCCCCCCAAAAAATAAATAAACGTTAAAAAAAAAATGAAGCTTCCGTTTGACTGTGTTCTATTGATATGCAGGCATCCCATTCCTGATCAAACACTTTACTTTACAAATATGAAAACATGGGAAAATTCCAAAGCACTGGTCCCCAAAGAGTTTCCTCATTTATTTTCCCTCATCTCTCTTTTAAAACTTGAAATAATAAGAGATTTCAGTGCCAATACTGAAACTAAGAGCTCATTCATTTCTCAAGTTCTGGAATAACATCCTGAGGTAGAGATCCCAGTGGGCCTTCCTAATAACTGATTAGAGTTCTTTTCTCTACCTCCTACTGATGATTACTTGTTTTGATATCACAGATTGTTCGGCACATTGGCTTAGCACCTGCACTAATTGTTTTCTTCTGTTAGACTCTGATTTTCAATGTGTTAAAATGTTAAGCCAGTGGTTCTCAGCCCTGGCTACACATTAGAATCACCTGGGATCTTTTCTAAATGTCCAGGCTCCACCCACAGGGATTATAATTTAACTGGACTGATGTGGACTCCAAGCACTGGTAAGAGCTGAAAGTTTCCCGGGTGGTTCCAATGTACAGCCAAGGCTGAGAGCTACTGACTTAAGCAAACCTAAATGGGGACTTTGTTCCCATAATTCAGGATCCAAACCTGCCTCCCCAAACCATAGTCCATCCAAGAAAAAAATAAATGAAACTTTTGGTAACATTCACCTAAGTCTATCTAAAACAACTCACCTATCAGAAACACCAATAAGAATGTGGAAGGAGTTCAAACAAGGTAGTATAAAGTCAATACAGAGAGGTGTTAAAAGAGAGCCTACACTTGATGGCCAAAAACAATACAAAACAAAAAAGGACTGTATTATTCCACTGGTTACATAACAGTGCAGAAGTTATTGTCTGCATCTCAGTTTTCTCATCTATTAGTGTACATATATCTTCCTCATGAAGTTGTTAAGTAGATTTAGTGAAAGCCCTATATTCATATGCTTACAAAAGAGTTTGCTCATGGTTCAACTCCCTTTGAGATTTTTAAAAATTTGTTTAAGTTTATTTATTTTGAGAGAGAGAGAGAGACAGAGAGGGAGGGGCAGAGAAAGGAGAGAGAGAGAATCCAAGCAGGCTCCACACTGTCAGCGCAGAGCATGACACAGGGCTCGAACTCACCAACCGCGAGACCATGACTTGACCAGAAATCAAGAGTCGGCCGCTCAACAAACTGAGCCACCCAGGTGCCTCTCAATTCCCTTTGAGATTTTTACATCACTCTGAGTGATGCTGTTTTTCTTTTTTGCCACATTCTTAGCATTTGAAAGATTAGTTTAACCAGTTACTCTAAAATATTTGCAACTTTATTTTTCTAATGAGTACTCAGCAAACGTGTAGCATGATATGAATGATGGCATTATCCTGTACCTTTGTGGGTATCTTTATCTCATGTATATATTTTAAATAGTTTTTTGGAGTGTGTGTGTGTGTGTGTGTGTGTGTGTGTGTGTGTCTGCAAGGTGTCTACATCAATGAGGAATTGCTAACCAACAAAAGAATATCCAATGCATCTAACATTAGTGCCCACTTTTATGGGCCACTAATCACCAAGAGTCATTGTGCAGGCTGATCATTTGGCAAAGTGGCCTGATTACTCAGCTTTGTCCCTGAGGCAGCCAGCACCTTGCTTGAGACCCACCTGACACAGTTAGCCAGCACTCAAGTGCCTGAGTCAAGAGGCTGATCTTACAGGCCAGCTGGGTAGGGACAGCCCAATGTCCAACAGTAATGGTCAGGTCTAGTTCTCAAGAGGCCCAGGAGGGTTCTAATTAGGTGAGGGAATACAATAATTCCTCACCACCAACAACAATAACCAAGTTGTGAAATAACGTGCCTTTGTGTTTTTCTATAAAATCATTAATCCCATTCTTTGAAAATTCTTTTCAGTTCCATCCTCTTACAAACATAGGAGGTGGGTGTGATTTTGGTAGCCACAAGCTCAGATCTGCAAATACAGAACTTTTTCTTTATAACTAAAATAATTTCTTTTTTAAAAAATGTTTATTTTTGAGAGAGAGAGACAGACAGACAGACATAATGTGAGTGGGGGAGGGGCAAGAGAGGGAGTACACAGAACTCAAAATGGGCTCCGAGTTCTGAGCTGTCAGCATGGAGCCCTATGCGGGGCTCAAGCTTATGAACTGTAAGATCATGAACTGAGCTGAAGTCGGATGCTTAACCAACTGAGCCACCCAGGCACCCCTTTATAACTGAAATAATTTCTATTATAAGCCCTTCATGTTTCCTGATAAATTGAATCTGGTCACTTCTAAGTAAATTCAACAACTTCAATAATTTCTTGGTATTTCATTATAATACTCAAGGGGCACCTGGGTGGCTCACTCAGTTAAGCGTTTGACTCTTGATTTCAGCTCGGGTCATGATCTTATGGTTCTTGAGATGGAGCCCCCCCGGAGGGTTCTCCACTGACAGTGAGGAGCCTGCTTGGGATTCTCCCTCTCCCTCTCTCACTCTCCCTCCTTCCCTCTCTCCTCCTCCCCTGCTTGCAAGCACGTGCTCTCCCCCTCTCTCTCTCAAAATACATAAACATTTAAAAAATAATAATGAGCAAATTATGGATTTGTCTCTTCTCTCAACAGTTGATTCTAACTCAAGTGTTTACATAGTAACGTAGTATCTATAAGAAAGCATCTCTGTGGATGTTCAGAGTTGACATCCACTGATATATACAATCATAAATATCTGGTCCTTAGTGCTGTCACCCTCCAAAATGGGATTCTACTCATCTGGTCTCAGACTGAATAATCCAAGCTGCCGCTTACAGTTGCCTCCCTTGTTATGAGCTTGAGAACCCTTTGGGTATTTAGATTTCTCTCTTGCTAAGATATGTATCCTTGCTTGGGACATAAGAAAGGTTCGATTGCTCCCTCACATCTCCCCTGGGACAATGGTACAGTTAGGATCGTCATCAAGCCTTCCCATGCTGAACTGCATGATAATCTTTGTAATATCTCTTCCTTCCAGCCATCCAGATGGGAAAAAGAAGACTTATCCTATTTGATATGGTAAGTCTTGCTGTAGTAATAAATTACACCCAAAAGATCAACAAAATTTCATTCCTAACTCATATAAAATCCATCAAAAGTCCAGAATACTCTTCATGACATCTGCTTTCACGTGTTGGCTCAGGGTTCCAGATTATCACGAAAAAAAGCAGGCTGGAAAGTCTTGCACCAGCAATTAGGTGCTTCAATGATAAAATGATCTATATCATTTCCATTAACAATTTGTTGCCCAAAGCAAGTCACAGGGTCATGCTTATCTTCAAGGGACAGGGATAGTACAATGCTCCATATGCCCAAAGAAGAGCAGGGCACAATACCGGTGAATTATAGCAATGTCTTCTACAGCACTGGTTCCCTCTATCCTAACACTTATCTGGGGTCTTATAGGTTCCTAGTCTATTATTTGATTCATTACTCGGGACTTGACCCAAAATAGAGACTTAGTTCTAAAACCAGTGTCTATCTCTCTTTATTATATTTTAACTTTCTTCCCTCTCTCCAGTTGTAAGCATCTTTATCTAGTAAGGGAGGGGTTACAAAAAGGAGAGATCAAGGAAAAATATGGAAAGATGACCTAAGACTTTTAACTTTAAAAGTCAGGAATCTGACACCTGTTTCTCAGTCCTCTTGACAACCTTTGCTGTCCTATGGATTCCCTGACTGCACTCTCCAAGTGGGATGTCAGCCACACATCAAATGAAAGGGAGCAAAGTCATGGGATTAAAAGTCAGTAGAGGGGCGCCTGAGTGCCCCTGAGCCTGCGTGGCACAGTCAGTTAAATGTCCGACTTTGATCTTGGTTCAAGTCATGATTTCACAGTTAATGGGTTCCAGCCCCACTGGGCTCAGCGTGGAGCCTGCTTGGGATTCTGTCTCTCCCTCTCTCTGCCCCTTCCCCTCTTGCTCTCTCTCTTTCTCTGTCTCTCTCTCTCTCTCTCTCCCTCAAAATAAATAAATAAACTTAAAAAAAGTCAGCAGAGGTAGGTGAGTAGCAATTAATACTTCATATATTGCCTTCCCACCATCAACCATGTATTGCTTTCCCCTTTAGTAGACAACACGAGGGGGTCTATGGAGGCTGGACAGAGAAATCAAATAACCTTAACTTATCAATAAGTTAAGAGAACAGATCTGGAAAAATGTGTCCTTAAGTAGTATGATAATGTGTGAAGAGGTCAGAAATTGCACAAGCATTTTGCTGGCACTTGGTGAAAATGAAAGGAAGGAAAATGGAAGTAAAAATACATTCAATTTCAGACTAAGAAGCTCTGTACAAAACTTTTAAAAGTAATGCCTTCTGAATAGCTTAACACTTGTATGAGGCTCTGCCTCAGCAAATCACAATGCCATGGTCATTTCTCCTTAACCACTGAAGGTGACTCAAGAGATGGGTTACCCACCAAAGGAGACTTTTCTTGCTGAAGAATCTGTTCATTTAAATATATTTAATAGCACTTTAGTCATTACTTCCCTAGTCCTCTCTTGATTATGAAACTTTTTTTTCCTATCATGTTCCTTTTCAGGATCAGAAGCTCTGAGACTACTATTCTTTAAGCCAGGTTTAAAGTCAGATGGTTATGACATCTACTGTATCCATTTCCCATTGCTAGAAATAAAATGTCTAACAAACAACCACAAAACTTCAGAGCCACACCACAATAACTGTGTTCACAGTCTTGAGGGCCAGCTTGGTGTCCACTGGGTGGCTCTACTAATCTAGGCAGGTGTTGCATATATATCTGGGGTCAGCTGGCCAGTGGCCGAAATGGACTGGCCTCAAATGGGAAGATGGAATGTTCCACTCTAGTCCACATGCCCCTTTCCTCTTCCTTGGACCAGCAGTCTAACGTGGTATGTTCACAGGGCATTAACAAAGGCACAAGAGTGAGAGTGCAAGCCAGTCCCAAACACAGTTTTGCTTCCATCACATCTGCTGGTAATCCATGGGCCAAAGCAAGTCACAAGAATACACCTGGAGTCAGGGCAAAGAATGGAGGCAAGGAGAGGTGAAGAATCCAAGTCATGCCATGCTATTTACCACACCAAGGCTCTGTTCACTGAGAATGCCTGGGCAGGGCTGAAGTCACTGACTGGCCTGGGCACTACCCAGGTGCAGACTGCAACTTAAAGTAGGGGCCAACTGCCGGGTACTCGGGCAGGGAGGCAGAGTAATGGAAATGGGATATGAAACTGAGCAGAAATAGGAATTCAAAAACCTTCAGGTACAGGAATTAAAGGAAGACTTAGGAAGAACTGAGAATAGCCAGAGTATGTCATTCTTAGCTCTGCTTTATCTGTGTGCATAGTACCTTCTGTTTTACAGACTGCTGTGTAATTTTCAGGGTTTTAAAAGCTCATCCAATCATTCCAAGCAGCAGTCCCTGCACAGTGACAGGTGGGCATTGCTTCCCCATTTGAAATGGGAGCATATTAAGGATTGCAGAAGTACAGGGAGGTGCCCAAGGTAACAAACATTAGTAAGTGATCTGGCTGAAACACAAACCCAAGCCTGGTTCTCTTTTTCCACTCTACAATGAAAACTTTTGAAAAATAAGGTTTGAAACAGTAACATTTAAAACACCTTCCTTATAAATCTCCAGCATAAAGGCCAAAGTGCCAAGTGTCATCCAACTTAGAAAAAGATACGCAAATTGGTGGTTGCTATGGAGTCACTTCAGCACATCCTTGCTTGTGAAGTTGGGGTTGACACTGAAGGCTATTAAAAGTTAAAGGGAATCATGAGCCAAAGCTTACATATTTCCTAAGTAATGACAAAACATAACATGATTCATAGGAAACTGGGAAAAAAAATGGCTGAAAATGCTATTAGAGAAGGTCGGGGGCAGGGATTTAGTGGGGGAACCAGAATCAATCAGCAGGTAGAGCCTTTAATGGGAAAAGATCGCTTTGAAAAATGAGGTAGAATCAAAGGTATAAATCATGAATATGGAATCAAATAACGCTTGTTACCAAAGAGAAAAACCAAATGACCAAATGTAGGTAGGTGACCTAAAAGATTAAAACTAGCCCAAAATGTAGATTATTACCAATCACAGAGAAGATGAGTCAGTCTAAAGTTTGCAGGAAAATCTAAAGCCATGGATAATTTTTCCTCAGAAATTGAAAATATGTATTTTTGAAAGAATTCTTTACTGTCTCTAGATGTAGCCCATATGACAAATTTGTTAGAAAATAAACAGGAAGACTTGCAGCTGTCCCACCCTTAATATCAGAGTTCTGTTTTTCTTT
>NW_024412401.1:14287220-14303790 GCF_014898765.1 Herpailurus yagouaroundi | reverse complement strand
GTGGTATAAGAAGAAAACAAGTCCCAGTTAATTGGAAA
Source organism: Herpailurus yagouaroundi (assembly GCF_014898765.1). Lineage (NCBI taxonomy): Eukaryota > Metazoa > Chordata > Mammalia > Carnivora > Felidae > Herpailurus > Herpailurus yagouaroundi. The sequence goes on along the minus strand of NW_024412401.1, from coordinate 14,303,752 downwards.
GCCCATAGAATACAAGAGTACTAAAGAAGGTGGAGAGGAAATGCCATACTGTGAAACTAAGCCTCACCTCTACTGTGAAACTAAGCCTCTCAGAAATCCTGAATCAGGGACACAGCAAGGCTGTCAGTGGTTGAGAGCAACAGCTTATCTAAACATCAACATTCTCACTCTGGAGAAACAACGTCAAGAGATAAATATATACAGAGAGACACAGGCTTTGAAATCCATTTTCATAGCTATTACCCTCTCCTGGGCCAGCCTTCATTACCAGCAATGACTTAGATAATGATCAAGAAAGAATGCTCATTAGATTATTTAAGGACATAGCAAGTACGTTAACAGAGGTACAATAATGGAGAGAAATGACCTTGAAACAGACGGAACTACCAAGACGAAATTCTGCAGGGATAAGTGTTCTACCGTGCTTAAGGTAAATCCGGGAAACCAGGTACACTAGCTGAGGGAAGATATTTAAGAACGGTATGCAGGAAAACAAACTTGGTGTTTAAAATGGCTACAAGCTCAAGGTCAGTCTGCCTTTAATGCAGAGATTTAAGAACCTCTTTGGAGACAAGGACTCCTTTGAGAGCATGATACAAATTAGTATCATCTTCACCTTAGACACAAGTATATTCTACACTTGGAAAGTTCACAGAGGGCATATGCGGCATTGGTGTATAGCTGATGGTTTAGAACATGGGACTTGCTCTAAACAAGTCAGTCCAGGGTCCAGTCATGTCTCCACACTCACTTTCTTATTATGCCTTCCAAAAAATAACATAACCCTCTCTCCACTCTGAGTTTCCTCATCTGTAAAACGAACAGAATAACAGTGGTACTCAGTCCTCCTCTCCCCTGCAGTGTTATTGTAAGAGATTCCTAAAATAAAGCACAAAGTGCTTTTGGATTTTTTGTTATATATTTTTATTATATTTTAAATACACTAATATACTTTGTTATATGCATATTTTATTATATGTATTATATTACTAAAGTCATCTGCTACCTTATACAACTTATAGGTAACTTTTAAGTTTAGTAAACAGGGCAGAAGAGAGGATTATCCTCCTGGGGCTGCTTGCTATTTGAAATAATTACTAGAACCTTGAGTTCTGATCTGGGCATATCAGTTTAAGAGGCACAACTGAAACACAAGCAAGGAAGGCCAGGAAGGATGGTGAGGGAGTGTACAATCTCGACATAAGAAGACACATGGAAGAACTAAGGATATTCAGTCTAGAGAACAGAAGATTTAACCAAATTAAAATACTTAAAAGGTTGTATTGTGGTGAAAGAAAGGGAATTGTTCTGAATAACTCCATGGGTCAAAATTTGGGCCACTGGAGAAGGAAATTTCAGTTGCATATAAAGAATATCTTAGCAATTACAAACTGGTATTTCTTTATCACTGAGGGGTCAACATATTCATTTATTTAGTAAACATTTATTGAGCACCTACTGTATGCCAGAGACCATGACGGCACCAGGAATTCAGAGGTAAGTAAAATACAGACCTAGTTCCTTTAAAAGGCTCCCAATTTGTTAAGAGAAACAGATAACAGATATTTTCAACATAAACAGAGGCAACTGTATTACCTATAGATCAAGGCATGGCACCCACCTAGTCTAAGGGAAATGGCATTAGAGATGAGACATAATGGATGAAGAAGAACCGGCTGGGTGGCCAGGCATGCCACACAAAGTACACAGGCAAAGAGGTGAGAAACAGCACAGTGTATCCAAGGTGTGCTAGGCAAGAAGGACAAGACAAAGAGGAGAGGGAGAGAAGAACTTAGATACAATCGTACGGATGGAGCCATTAAAGGATTTTAAGCAGGGAAATGACCTGGTCAAATCTGTGCTTTAGATGTGGACATATAATTAGTAAAATGTTTGAGGTGAGAGCTAGTACAGATTCCAGTATTTGTCCTGTATCTCCCTGTATCTTGTCCTGTATCTCAATCCTCATTGATTGAGTAGGCAAAGAGCTTCATGATAGTTCAACATTTTTTCAATGGGTTATTTCATCTTATATAAAATGAGAATGTTTCAAATAGGATATTTGTTTTGGGTGCTGGAGCAAGACAGCAAACCTAAAAACCAACTAAGAGACTGTGGTAATAATCCAAGAGATACAAGGGCCTTCATCAAGTATTCAAAGGTGTGGAGGGACTGAGAAATAGAAGTGATCCCCTCATGGGCATTTCCAAAGCTTGAACTCTCTGCAGTTTGGTCTTCAAACAATCACAGAATTCTATGGTCGTAAAGGACATTGAAACCATCTTACCCAGCTTTTCTACTGGAGAAACTAAACCCGAGGAAGATAAAATGTTTTTTTCACACCTCCGTATAATTAGTTGATGAAAGAGTTAAGAACAGGACACAAAACCCTGAAAAGCTCCATCTTTCAACCCTGATCTAGTAAGTGACCTTTTATTCTACCATGTCACTCAAATTTTCACTAAATCTGCTTTGTAGCAAATATGATTTCTTAATTAGGACTATAAAAATAGAGTTCCAAAACACAAGCTGTTTGTCAAAAGGAAAATAGTTTAGAATTTAGATGTTTCCATGGATCACAGATATGTTATAGAACAAGAAGGGTCTTCTATTTAAATTTACCTTCAGGGTGACAGAAAGAGCTCAGGCTGATTCAAAACTGAACTCTATACTTGCCAAGAGAATGACATTGAGAGGGGTACCTGGGCAGCTCAGTTGGTTAAACAACCAACTCTTGATCTTAGCTCAGGTCTTGATCTTGGGGTTGTGAGTTCAAGCCCCATGATGGGCTCCACACTGGGGGTGGAGCCTACTTAAAAAAAAAAGAGAGAATGACATTGAGAAAGTCATTTAACCTCTGAAGCTCAGTTTTCTTATCTCTACAATGAAGAGAGAATTCTGATCTTACAGAGTTTTCGTTATATAAAGTGCCTCTACAGTGCCTGGAGTTCAACAAATGTTAAGTGGCTTCTTTCTCTTTCTGTTACCTTTCTTGTCCCCTTCCTCAGCAAGAACTGTAAGAAAAAGTTACCCCTCCCCCATCTTCTCCAGCCTGGTACTTTGGTAGAAAGTACAATAAAGTGGTTAGAATTTGGCCGCTGGTGTCAGACTGACCAAGTGATGACTCATGGCCCTTTGTGAACCTGGACACACTCTTTAACCTAAGACTATTTATAAATCTGTAATAATGTGAAGATACTATTTCTACCTCATAGGGTTGCTACCAGGATTAAATAAGCTAAATACAAGGTGTTGAGAGCAGTGCCTGACATATGGTAAACAATGCAGCCATTGCTATGATGGTGTGAATTTTACTTGCAGAAAATCAGGTTACACTGCAATTTCCTTGATCTCCTTATTGTCATTGTTAACAATCTTCTTTTTCTTGCACACTTCATCTTTTCAAGAAAATAGTTGCATGCATTTCTCTTCAGACATGGAAGAAACTGAAAGGCTTCCTCTCAAAAGTAATGAAGGTAAATGTGATCAATGGATCCAACTGGCTGCCAGAAATGGAGTAGTGGAACCGAATATCATCAATTCAAGGTATTGGACACCCACACATTGATCTGTGACCTGCTTTTGATTATAGGTCAATAGCTCCCCGTCCCTCATTCTATAGATCAGAGGGATGTTGAAGTACTTTCTATGGACTGAGTGGTTTGATATGCCCTGTGAAGACAGTCAGGTGAGGATTAGAATTGGCCTTTTGTACCATCCTCAATGACAAGCACAGTATACGCATTAAAAATTTCCACTGAACGAATCAATCAGTAAAACTCCCTTTGTTAAGTGCCTTGGCACTACAGGATTAACTCTAGGGGCTATAGCTCACATTGCATTTGAGAACACAGGACTAAAGTGTATGGCAGGGGCACCTGGGTGGCTCAGTTGGTTAAGTGTCCGATTCTTGGTTTCAGCTCAGGTCATGATTTCATGGTTTGTGGGATCAAGCTCCACATTGGGCTCCATGCTGAGAGTGAAGTACCCACCTGGTATTCTGTCTTTCCTCTCCCTCTGCCCCTCCCCTGCTCATGCTCACTTTCTCTCTCTCTCTCTCAAACTAAATAAATACACTAAAAATAATAATAATATAGTGGATGGCAAACATAGTAAATAAGAGATTGGGCTCCAGGGTGGGAATATTTGACTACTGGTTCCATCAGCGCTTTAAGCCTGTGCCTTAAGCCTGTCACTTAACTTCTCAAAATCTCAACTTCCTCATCCACAAAGTGAGGAAAAAATAGATGAACCTAACTAGTAAGGTTCTCACAAGATTAAGTGAGATAATGCTTGTAAAGAGTTTAGCAACAACTAGTGTTCAATAAATGTAGTGATGATGATGATTACCATTTCAAGTAAGAATTACTAAATGCTATACAATATTATACTGTTTAAAACACACAGAGAAGAATTCACAAAAGGGGAGATCAATGTGGCACTAGGTTGAGTATGCATCTTAACCACAGGATGGATGTTTCTTAGAGAAGATAGGTTCTGAGTCCAACCTTAGAGAAAGGATAGGTCTAGATCTGCAAAAGTCACGTTCCATGGGCAAAGAAGAGCCAGGAGGATGTGATCCCTGAATATTCAGAAGACACAGGAGTGAGTAAAACACAGAATTTTGAGTATGTGCTCCATGGGGAAGAAAAGGGGACATTTCAAAGTCTAGTGTGGAAATGGTGGACAATCTCAGAAAAACAAGCTACCTGGTGAGAAAAACCAGTGGAGCCAAAGCCATGGTGTGGTAGGTGAGCACGGGCTTTAGCACAGACAGACCCAGGTATGAAACCCTCAGACAAATTATCTAACATTTCCAAGACTCACTAGTCTCATCTTTGCTACAGGGATACTTTCATCTACCTTGCAGAGTTTCGAGGAAGATTAAATGAGATACTGAAGTTAAAACAGTCATGTAAGTGTCTGACTCAATGTCAGCTTGTGTGAGCATCTAGCAATATTCTAAGATAAGCAAACACTAAAAGAGTTACACAAATTCACCTGGACAAACACTTAACCTTAGGTGAATTAGAAAAAGTTTTTCTTCATTCAGGGTCCTAACTCTCATCACTGATTTCTGTTGGAACTTAAGTACTATAATAATTGCCAGGTATTATCATTATCATGGATTAGATAAAGCTATCATTATCTCAGTTACTCCTCACACAATCCAGGAGACAAAAATCATTTTTATTTGTCCCATTTTACAGATTAAAAAAGAAAACAAAAAAACAGTTTAGAGAGATTAGTCACTTGTCCAAGCTCACAATCAATGACAGAACCAGGATTGAACCAGGGCAGCCTGGCCCCAAAGATTGTGAGCTTCTGATTGTGGCAGTTGACAGACTGCAGCAGACCCATCTGAGACCCTCGGACATGTTCCTCCTGAGCCAGACCTGCTATGACAGCATGGGCCTCACTAGCTGCATTCAAGAAAGAAAAATAGTTCTGCAGGGAAAAGTGAGCTTAGTTAGGTATGTGGCTGGACAGAGAAGAGGCTCCTTCTCTGTAATTTAATTCTCATTTTAATGCATAGCAAACAAACCTTTCCATCTTCGTGCACTCCAAATCTGGCCTCTGCTACAGGGAGAAGTGCCTGTTGAAGCCATTGTCCTAAAATGGCAGACACTGAATGCCTTCAAAACACAGAATCCTTAAGAAATAGGTTCAGTTGTGCCAAGTGACATTAATTGCATAGCCCAGCACTATCAATTGGAGTCTTGTCTGTAAAAAGAAAAGCTTGCCCCCACAGGCACTACTTAGAAAATATTTGCTCCTTTGCTGAGCCAAAATAACTGAAAATCAAATTCGAGAAAGTTCCAGAAAATCTGAAGAGGATTCAGTGAAGAGTGGAAAAAAAGATTAAAATATTAAACTACTGGTTCTCAATTCTGTTTTCTTCGCAATTGTCTCCATACATTCTCCTCAGGTCTCCCATAACTAATCTAACTTTCTTACCTCTAATCTCCCAAAGCAAGGGGTGGTAGAAGGAAAGAGGAGAAAGAGATAAAAGCAGGAGACAAGGGAGAGAAGGAGTGTCTTGGAAGGAAAAGGGGAAGAAGGAGAATCATGGAAGTACTACACATTTCAGATCTTAGGTCAAAACCAGGGGTAGCTAAGATAACCAAGAAAGAGAGCATAAAATATATAAAGTTCCCAGGATTCCAGCAGAGGAGCATCCTTGTGTATTACAAAGCCAAGAGAATAATCAGGTTTCAAGTAGGCTAGAAACAAAGAAGCGAAAGAAATGTGGCGATGAAATCATCCATGCTGTCAATAGCTAACCACTCACCAAGAGACCTTGTCAGACCTCCCCAAGCCCACAGGGCATCTGGGCCTCAGGGCTCCCAGCAGTGTTTGCAATGGTGTCCTGTAAGGGGAAGGCAGACCTGGTATCTGATCACAGTGAAGTGTGTATTTATTTAGATGTTGGCCTGAGTATCTTTGGAACAGAGACTATACTCTATTCACATATGCAGACAGTTGGTATCTAATAAGGGTTTGCTGGAAAGTAGGGAAGAAAAGAAGGAGGAGGGGGAGGAAGAAAGAATGAAAGACAGAGACTTTCAGGAAACAGCTCCTCCTTATCTCAGTCAGCATGAGTCAGATAGTAATTTGGGTCTCGTACCAGACATCTCATCCTTCAAATCTAGTGTCTACTTGCCCTGACAGTTAGGAAAGAGAAAAAAAGCAAAGTGATTCATTATCGTATCTTTTCACTAGAAAGTCTGAAAATTAACAGCAGCCAAAATTGCAAATAACTAAAACTCAAAGGCAGATATTATGAACTTAATAAACCATTGTCTCTCAAATAATTGTTCTGAATGAGCTTTTAAAAAATTGTATCCCTTTTACATCTCCATCTGTCTCATGCTAAAACACCCTCAACTTTTAGCATATTGCCTTTGAAAGCTTAACTAAAGATTCAGATGGATAACTAAAAAACAAAAAATGCAATAGTAACAATACCTTACATTCTAGCTATCAGTCTTCCTTCACCTTCAATCATCACAACGAGGCTCTGAGGTTGGTGGAACAAGGAGTATTGTCTCTAGCCATAAATGTGGAAACAGACGGGAAAATCACAGCACACAGTAGACTGAGCAAGATGAAAACCCAGGACTCTTGAGTCTGAGCTTAGCTCTCATCCTGAAGCCAGGCTTACAGTAGGGATGTTCTAGGATGTTGTCTGGGTGTGTAGGTTGAGGCAGAGAGGGAAGCAAAATATTGCCCAACTTCTTACCTATCAGACATGCTCTTACCTATACTAATGTCTTCACTGTATGAGATAGACTTTTACTGTTCTCATGCAGCTGTAGTTTTCAAATTTCTTCTACCAGAAGGACCTTTTTATCAATATTTCATGCTGAAGCCCTCTAATACCAAACAGATAAAAGTGAAGATAAAAGGCACTGGTTGGAAGAGCTGGGAGACTTGCAAGAGGTTTGGTGACAGGGGCCATTGGCCTGTTTCAACACCAAACACATGAAAAACACCAGGATACTACCAAACAAAGACTGAAGACCATGTCACAGAGCATGGAGTGAGGACAGCAAGGACTTCACAGTCCGACTGATTCCAATTACAAGTCCACCACATGCTCCCTGCATGCACTGAGGAGGTAATCAACCTTCCTGAGCCTCTGTTGCTTCATCTCTAGAAGAGTCCTCGTAATACCTGCCGGGTGAGTCTTTTGAGGATTAACTCAGGTACCCAAAGTGACTCACAGATCACAGTGCCCAGCACACAGCAGGTACTCAGGCAGTGTCCTTCTAGAAGTACCTTGCCAAATCTCCACATTTTTTCTGATAAAATAGATGTGTTCTGGTTCCCTTAGAGGGTATAAATTCCATTTGTTCTCTTAAATCCAGCTCGTGCCTTTAACACTCGAGGGCTTGTACTACTCCCACAAACATTTAGCATTTTCTATTCAGTTAGCACAGCACTGAGACTTTAAAAGCAGCTTGAAAACAAACTTGATTCCAAATATGATTTATAATGTCCCAAGCAACAGCTCATTTACCCAAGAAAGCTCCATCAATTATTGACAGATGTACCCTCGGAGGAGAAGTAGCATTAAGACAAGGAGACACAGGGAAAATCGTGCTTCAACCCCTTAAGCCAATTATCCAAGGTGATTCTGAGCATTAAATCCTTAGATATGCTTAATTTACTGTCCTTGCCTGTAAGCACAGAAAGAATTGTGAGAAGGGGGAAAAAATGCTATGCAATTTAGAACTGCTTTTAAAAACAAAGAAAAAGAATAGCATAGAGAGGAAAAATATATAGGAAGCACTATGTGGGTGTTGAACGCATGTGGGCTTACAGATTGAACATCCCCAGCCCTCGCACACCTTGCCCTCTCATTGCAGAACCAGTTACTCCCCACCTGCCTTTGTTCAGTAAAGAAATAATTGCACTTACCTGCCTCTGACCTAATAATTACAGCAGGGCCTGATTTTATTCTCAGCATGTTTATTGTGGTCGAATTTCCATGGTGTTCAGTGCAAAGGCCTTACTAAGGATGCTAGCATTATTTGCTTTAACATCAAGCTAGCGACAAGGCTATGTAAGGTTCTGTAAAAAGCCAAGAGGCCAGTGTGAACCCAGCCTGTGGAGGCTTGTAATCTGCATTTGACATGCCAATATTAGAAAACCTTGGCAAGACCATGAGGTTCACATGCAAGGGAAGAAAGGGAGTGCATGAGGCCAAGAAATGTAAGGATGCTAATACATTTCTCCATAGTTTGCTCAAAAGGAGAAAAACAGGAGAGAGGTGGTTTTTTTTTTTCTGAAATCTAAATTATAAGGCAAGCGGTGGCCAATTATGCCCACTTAGCTTTAATTTGCCTGTACTGAGGAGTGTGTGTGTGTGTGTGTGTGTGTGTGTGTGTGTGTGTAAGTGAACATGCACACATAAGTACAGTGTATATATGCTGTGGACAAGCATGGGTAGATGGAAGTAAAGAAATTTGAGGGCATGGAGAAGAGGTCTAACCTATATAAAAAGTCTTAAATGATGAATTGAACATTTCTATATTAAGAAAATAAATCCTGCCGTAGGAGACCTGAAAAATTACTACCCTGACTTTTAATGCAATCTGTGGTTTAAAGTACAGTTATAGAACATTCTAAAATTACCTGCTTACACCTCATGACTTGGCAGAATGATTACAGGCTAGATTATTTCATCTTTTTATACTTTTTTATTAAGAATTAAGAGATCCACTATATTGGGTTATTAAAAGCCTGATCTCTTTTAGCATATTTTTTATCCCATTATTAAATAGTTCATATAAAATATAGTAAGCCTTGACTTTTTTTTCTAAAATTTTTTTTTTGAACGTTTTATTTTATTTTTGGGACAGAGAGAGACAGAGCATGAACGGGGGAGGGGCAGAGAGAGAGGGAGACACAGAATCGGAAACAGGCTCCAGGCTCCAAGCCATCAGCCCAGAGCCCCACGCGGGGCTCGAACTCGCGGACCGCGAGATCGTGACCTGGCTGAAGTCGGACGCTTAACCGACTGCGCCACCCAGGCGCCCCAGTAAGCCATGACTTTTGAAGCTTTAGCTTCTTAATTTCAGATTCACAATCAACCTGTGGGTGCTTGATATCATTCAAATGATTTCAAAGCTACTGCCTCATCTGATCGACACCTGGATTCCTAACCATGTCTTCTGATTCCAGTCTAGTATGCATCCCACCGAATCACAACCTCCTATCGTTGCCTTGTCATCAAGTCTTTGAGGGATTGTGGATCAGGGATGGAAGGAGCGAAGGAGTGACAGACTCGTTGGTAATACAGAATGGTATATCACTGGCTTGCTGTTAGAGGTATATGCTTTTATTCTTTTGGGACTCCCATTTCTCTAAACGTGAAACTGAAACAAGAGTATGGGATCTTTATTATTATTATTATTTTAGAGAGAGTGGGGGGGGGGGGTAGAATCTTGAGCAGACTCCTTGCTCAGTGAGGAGCCTGATACAGGGCTCGATCCCATGACCCTGGGATCATGACCTGGGCTGCAGTCTAGAGTCGGATGTTCAACCAACTGAGCCACCCAGGTGCCCCAAGAGTACAGGATTTTTAATCAACTCAGAAAAATGTTATCAAGGATATTAAGTATTCTGCACCTTTTTGAGATGACTAGTTATTTTAACAATGCTACAATTGCTTCACAACTTGTGTTAGAGGAGAGAAGCAGTCTAGGCTGGGGGGAGTCCTCTTTGGGGTCACTATCATCCTTGGGACACATTCTTAACATCCTCAAAATTTCATTCTTTAAGGGCTGAACACTTTTTACCCTTAAGAAGCATATTTGAAATAGCCAAAAGTTATTCAGAGCCAAGAGTGATAAATAAAAAGATCAAACTGGATAATATCAATAGTATCATCATATAAGATGTGACTATAAGGTAAAAGTAACTTATCATCTTGAGTAACGTGTAAGCTGTTTTTGAACACAATTGCAAAAGAGAACTCCAAAGGGTTAAAATAGAAAGCAAATATCAAGAACATATTTCTTCCATTCACTAGATGAGAAAACTGATTTGGAAAATGAGCCCTCAGCCTGGACTATATGTGTACCCACATATACGTGTACATGCACCTGTGTGTGCCTGTACATACGTGTGCATGCATTCATACAAGCACATGCCACAAATGGGGATTGCGTTCATTCACATATCATTCTGTAAGAACTGTTACTTACTTAGTCTGTTCATGTGAGCACCTGAATCTCAAGTACAGCTGTCATGACCCCAGAGCAGACTTGTATCTTCATATTCCGGGAACAATATTACTGTTCCTGACTTAAAAAAAAATAAGGAAATTATGTGTCATCTCTTACTTTTTAATTAGAACTATATACTTATCCAAACAGTGAAGCATGAAAATATAAATAAACTATGCATTAAATGCAAGGTTTTGGATCTTAACTTGCAAACAATACCTACTAGATACAAATAATATTTTTTGAAGTTTTTAGGAAATGGAATGAAGTAGGTAAAGCACCTTCTAGTTTGTGTATGAGAGTACTTCTTGCAAAGGTTTTCTTCTCTTGGAAACAACAGAAGCCAAAAATCATAATGATCACCATGCACGTAGGGAGTATGATTTAGCACAGAATTATATTATGAATTTTAAAAAATTGTGTGAACTATGAGTTCACAGCAAATTTGTTTCTCTGGAGACTGGGACAGCAATTCTGGAACCACTTTCTCTTTTACTAGGGGTTAAACAAAGTAAGTAAATATATTGTAGATAACAAGGACCAAGTTTCTCACGCTCAGGAAAGAAGTCACAAATAAGGAAAGAAGGAAGAACAATGACACCCTAGCAGCAATGAACACACCTACTGCTCAGATCTTAGTTTCTAAAAGCCATTCTCCAAAAAAAAAAAAAAAAAAAAAGGAACCAAAGGGTTTCTTGGAAGAAGTGGTTAATTCCAAGCCTGAGGCTAGGAAAATACAAGATGAGTCTGGAGCATCTTAAAATTCTAAAAAGTAAAGAAATGCTCAAAAAAAGGATGGGAGAGGAGCACCTAGCTGGCTCAGTCAGTAGAGCATGCGATTCTTGATCTCAGGGTCATGAGTTCAAGCCCCACATTGGGTGTAGAGATCACATACATTCATACATACATACATACATAAATTTAAAAAAAATAAGGATGGGAGGATGTGGAAAGGCCACAGGAGCCAACCTGAAAGAGCTTACGATGACCAAAAGTAGAACAACGTGAGCAACAAAAACAAACAAACAAAAAAATGATAGCATCGTATTATATCTCATAGAATAAAGCAAGTTAATATACATGCATCTATACTGATATAACTAATTGAATAAATAAGTAAATGGAAAAAAGATAGCTCTCTCTTCAAATGAATTCTAATTAATAAATGTGAGGGCGTGGGAAATGAGGGAATAGAAAATCACTCTTAAAACACTACAACTTGTTGCAGGCAAGATCCACAGATGAATGCTAAAATGGTGGATGAAAGTTGGAGAAGAAACAAGTCATTTTCATAGTATAAAGTATCTCTGCCCAAGATATCGATTGATTACAAAGGGGAAAATAATAACACTTGAGACACCTGGCAGCTGCCACCTGAACCAAGTAACCAAAGTTCACACCACCAGTGATAACACATCTGGCTCTGAGAAGGGCTCATCACTGTGTTATTCTTCTTGGTAATGCATACCCTCAATCTAGTCAAGGGAAAAACACCAGATAAAACCAAATTGAGGGTTAAGTCTTCACAATAACAGCTGACCAGAACTTTTCAGAAGTATCAAGTTCATGAAAGACAGGGAAAGAGAAAAACAGTTGTAGAGTGGAGGAAACTAAGCAGACATGACAACCAAATGCAGTGAGACCTGAGACAGAATCCTAGAACAGAAAAAGGACATTAGTGGAGAACCTGCTAATATCAAAATAAAATTTGTACTTGGGTTAATATTATTGTGCGAAGGTTACATTCTCCATTTTGACCATCGTACTGTGATAATAAGACTAACTGTAGAGGAAGCTGGGTGAAAAGTACATAAGAAATATCAGTACTATTTTTACAACTTTTCTGAAGCGTAAAATTAAAAATTAAAAATAACTTTAAACTGATAAAATAATCTAATCAGAAGAATATTATGATTTATTAAACTATACTTCTATGTCCTATGAAATAGTGAGTTCATTATCATTAGAGCTCTCTGAGCCTTAGGGAAAATAATCCAAAAATGTATCATCTTCCTGCTTCTGATACAACAGCCATGAGGGAGAATGACCAGAGGAAGATGGTTTTGACCTGATAAATAGGAGCACCGTTTTTTAGGGTCCCTGGTCCCTGGTTATATTCTGGGGCTAATGTGTTTGGCAGTTAGGTGACATCTGAGAACCTACTGTGTTATTCCTACTCTCCGTAGGTGGGAAAAATTGAGTCCTGATTCATGTTTATAAGAAATGATGGGCTGTTGACAATAAAAATAGCACTTTTTAAGAGCTTACTACATGCTAGAACATTCCAAACTCTTTACATATCTGATTCATCTCTCACAATAGCCCTATCAAGTAAATATTATTATCCCCTTTCTACAGATAGGCAAGGGTATAGAGAGGGGAAATCAGATAAAGAAAAGGTATGTTTCTGGGAAAACCATGGAGAAAACCATGGCCCATCTCTTCTTTTCTGGTCATCTATTTACCAATCCTGCACTGGCTGGTGTTTTACCTGCCTAACTGAGATATACCCTATTTTAACTAATTGCCCAGACTGAAGTCTTTTCACACTAAAAACAGATCAAGTAGATCTATATGAAAGAGCCATACATGGGGAGACATCTCCTCTGGCTGGACCCTGAGTCCCAGAGCCCACACCACCTTCCTCCTTCACCAAAAGTATGAGCATACTTTCTCTAGCCCCAGGACTCTAGTCAGCTTATGGCAGAAAACATGTTAAGAAATAATACCTCCTCTAGGCATGAAAAAGTCCTCTCTCTCTTGCTGGACTAGTCACTCAGACTGAGATTTCACCCTTGGAAATGAGTAATTACTTGTTGTCCAGCTGTATATTCATTTCCTGAGAAAATGGAAGTTGGCACATATTTTCCCTGTTTCTCTGTGCTTCTTCCGGTTATGATAGTAACTATGCTTCACATTATTTGTATAGTGCTCTTGGTTTATAAACTTCACTCACCAACTGTACCTGGTCTTCAAAATCAACCTTAGAGATTAGTTCATATATCATCAACAAATATTTATTAAGTGCTTGCTATGTGTCAGGCCCTAGGAATGAAACAGTCACCAGGAACAATGTCATCTTTGCCCACTCTCCTGGAGTTGACATTACAGTGAGGAATTCAAGCAAAAAAACGAAAACAAACAAACAAAAAAAAACCTAAACATATACTTAAAAGAAGTATAAACTCTGGTATTGAGTAAAAAAAAAAAAAAAAAAAAGAATACTATAAAAAAATACCCAGGCATAACATGGAGAGACCTACGTCAGAGAGATTAGTCAAGGCATCTCTGAGAAGGTGATGTTTGATGAGAAGCAGGCAGCCCTGCAAAGTTTGGCAGGGGAGGGGGGTGCCTCTCATTCAGAGGAATCAGCATGTGCAAGGGAGGGCTGGGAAGGGTGAGAAAACAGTTTGGCACATTCTGTAAACTACCAGAAGGTAAATTCCTCTGGAAAACTGGGAACAAGAGGGATAGAGGCCTGAAATGAAGTCCCAGAGGAAAGCAAAGAGTATGTGGCATCTAGGGCTGGTGCTTAGAGGCTTTTTCTAATGGTTTTCTTCCAAACACAATGGAAAGAGCTGGCAATACTATGGTTATTTTACAGGTGAGTAAAACTAAGCTCAGAGAAATTACGTGTCTTGTCTGAATTCTTAGCATGCATATGGCTCCATCCCAGGACTTTCCATTCCTTTCTTCTCTCCAGATGGGTGTCCACTGCATGCTACATGCACATTACTACTGGCTAGATAAGGTATAGTTTTAATCTCATTTAGATTAAGTCTGGAAGTGGGAAATGGCCTTGTGAACAAATGCAATAAAATATTACAGTCTCTATGTCCAGAAGTCTCCACAAAATATAGAGGAGACTTGAAGAGGGAAGAAATCAGTTCTATGCGGGTTAGGCAGAGAGAGACAGAGAGTTGGCATTGAGCTCAGCCTAGAAGATTAATATTTATAAGGAAAATGGGGGGTGGGGGATCATCAAAGCAGGTTGAGCAAAGATACAGAGAATTAAACAGCCTGGTAGATGCTGGAAATAGCAAGCTACTTCTGGCATGGAGTGAGGGGGGGCACTCAATAGTAGGACTGAAAAAATAGAAATGGCCAAAGACCAGATCCCTGGCGTGGCAAAGAAAGAAGTTCTAACTTCATTCTCTAAGCAATGTAAGCCAGTGCATTTTCAAGTAAGAGAGCAACCTGATGGAATTTGTTTCAGATAGATCATATCAACAGAACTGTAGAGATGAATGGGGGGTGGAGGCAACAATGGAAAAAGGGATTTTAGAAGGCTTCCAAGGTCTAGGGCAAGAGGAAATGGAGGTAAGACCACAAGTGTGCACAGAAGAGATCAAACAGAAAGGAAAGAGGAGGAAGGTGCAAAACTTAGACATGAGTATTTGGAGTGAGGGGACTTAGGGTGAACTCTGGGTTTTTATGACTTTTGAGTCTAAATTCAGTACTTTTGAGACGGTGAGCTTCCATTCCTTCTATTAAAAAAAAAAGTATTTTGGGGCGCCTGGGTGGTGCAGTCGGTTAAGTGTCCGACTTCAGCCAGGTCACAATCTCGCGGTCCGGGAGTTCGAGCCCCGCGTCAGGCTCTGGGCTGATGGCTCAGAGCCTGGAGCCCGTTTCCGATTCTGTGTCTCCCTCTCTCTCTGCCCCTCCCCCGTTCATGCTCTGTCTCTCTCTGTCCCAAAAATAAATAAACGTTGAAAAAAAAAATTAAAAAAAAGTATTTTATTTGTTGCAGTTTAACATGTCTTCTCTTCCAGCTAAGACAAACTCACCTAACATTATTCGTATTTTAAGTTATTTTTAAAAGAAAATATGCGGGGCGCCTAGGTGGCGCAATCGGTTAAGCTTCCGACTTCAGCCAGGGCACGATCTCGCGGTCCGTGAGTTTGAGCCCCGCGTCAGGCTCTGGGCGGATGGCTCGGAGCCTGGAGCCTGTTTCCGATTCTGTGTCTCCCTCTCTCTGCCCCTCCCCCGTTCATGCTCTGTCTCTCTCTGTCCCAAAAATAAATAAACGTTGAAAAAAAAATTAAAAAAAAAAATAAAAGAAAATATGCTTTTTTTTCCTGACAAACTATTGTTTGGAAGACAATGAAACTTTTTACCTAAAGTGATCAGCATAATGTCCTCTACTGAGATAAAAAACGTGTTTCCAAATTGCCTCTGGCAGGACAGATATCTATCTAAGCAGAAAATGAAGGTAGGTTGTAACGGAGTGTTTTTCTGCAGTTTAAGTTTCTAGCAAAGGAAAAATATTAGTACTCTATTTAAGAAGATAGCTCTCTCTCTGAGATCCTCAGATTCTCCTTATGTTCAGACCTGTCTTGACATGCCCTGCTACCATCAGAAACACAGCATATGGAATTTGTCCATTTCTTCCAGGTTGTCCAATTTGTTGGCATATAATTTTTCATAGTATTCCCTGATAATTGTTTGTATCTCTGAGGGATTGGTTGTAATCATTCCATTTTCATTCATGATTTTATCTATTTGGGTCATCTCCCTTTTCTTTTTGAGAAGCCTGGCTAGAGGTTTGTCAATTTTGTTTATTTTTTCAAAAAACCAACTCTTGGTTTCGTTGATCTGCTCTACAGTTTTTTTAGATTCTATATTGTTTATTTCTGCTCTGATCTTTATTATTTCTCTTCCTCTGCTGGGTTTAGGCTGCCTTTGCTGTTCTGCTTCTATTTCCTTTAGGTGTGCTGTTAGATTTTGTATTTGGGATTTTTCTTGTTTCTTGAGATAGGCCTGGATTGCAATGTATTTTCCTCTCAGGACTGCCTT
>NW_024412401.1:14190668-14286820 GCF_014898765.1 Herpailurus yagouaroundi | reverse complement strand
AGGGTTGATGGGGGGTGGGAGGGAGGAGAGGGTGGGTGATGGGTATTGAGGAGGGCACCTTTTGGGATGAGCACTGGGTGTTGTATGGAAACCAATTTGACAATAAATTTCATAAAAAAAAAAAAAAAGAAACACAGCATATGGAAGTTCAATTTCTATTCTCAGATGCTCAAGAAATAACTTCAGATTCAAGTCTGAGATTTGACTTGAAAGACAAGATATTAGCACATCATTGATAGTGCCTGAAAACCAAAACATTTCAAAATTATATTTAAAGACTTCTCAAAATGATTTGGCTCTAGGGGACAACTGTCAGTGACATTTCTACATTACTTGTTCCAAGAGCCTATATAGGATAGCTTCCGTATACATCTAGCCCTCATCTCATTTTCCTTCCCCATGCTCCCTCTCTCTTGCCCATTTCATTATTCTGATTGTTTTAGAGACATACAGAAAACCTTTAACCATACTTGGGGGAGAAGTGATCTGAGATTCTTATTCACTTAATGTTTTACATAGAATGTGCTATGTGTGGAGAACTATCAAAGAAAAGGTGTTGACCATGGACTGTCTTGGTAAAACCACCACCATTAATGGTATTTGGTAGAACTGTGCCACATACTTTACAGATTAAAGAGATAAGTCACTATTGCCATGGCAAAGAGGCTAAAGAGGCTAGGTAACTCAATAAATATCACACACCAGTAAGTGATGGAATTGGGATTCACACACAGCTCTGTGACTCCAAAGCTGAGGAAATGGGTAGCCATTTCTAATTCTAGTGAACCTCCCAACACTCCCAACACTCCCAACACAATTTGGGGGGAAATTTTACAAATGCCATTTAAGTCTTTTTTTTTTCACAAGCACAAATGTGGAAAAATAATTTTGATTTATATGCATGTATCCTTAATTGGCTGTCTTGCTTATTTATTTCAGGATGCAAAGGCACATTCACTCATTAAACCTCCAGGTGTTTCCACAAATTGGCAAAGGAAATAGAAATAATGGACATCACATGCTTCTTGCAATAGCCAGCAATTAATGGAAAGGGCTCTCACAGCCATAGTTAACTCAGCGATAAACTCATATCCTTCCCATCTAACTCCAGGAGCAAATTTCTGAGTAAACAAATGAGTTAATTTGCTCTCTGAGCTAATGTGGACCAAGGAGAGGCAATTCTCTATTGAGCAAGTAGTGCTGGAGTTTGTTAATGACAACCTTAAAGTAGCCTAACATTACAGTCTCATACGATAAATCTCAGTCTACTAAATCTAAATTTCAGACTACTAAAAATCAATTGCTTGGAGGGAAAAGACTGTCAGCAGAAAGTATGCAGGTGGGAAGGAGATAGTGTATTTTTAAAACATACTGATATAATTCAGTCATCTTCCAGAGAAATAGGTTACTTGGATCAGATGAGTAACTTCCCCAGCCATGTTCCCTACCTTTTTGTAGACTCATTTTGTGTATATCATAGAAGGTATAGGTTATTACAGGATGTTATAGGGATCTTATATTTATTATCAAAGTTACAGGATGCTAAAAGATGTCATAATATGTTATAGGATGCTATAGGAGTCATTGGATGGGCCAGGAGTTAGGAGAATTTAAATGGTGAGGAATAGAAGCCCAGGGAAGTAGACAGAATCTGACCAGTGGAAATACCTGAACTACATCTTAGGATATCTCAAGAATGAACATTATTTGTTTCCTGTTGAGGCTCTAACAAATCATCACAAACGTAGTGGCTTAAAACAATACTACTGTATTATCTCACAGTCTCTAAAGGTCAAAAGTCTATTTGGGTTGGGCTGGGTCCTCTCCTTAGGGTCTCACAATACCAAAATCAAAGTTTTGATAGGGCTGCATTCCTTGCTCAAGGTGCTGGGGAAGAATCTGCTCCCAAGCTCATTTAGATTGTTGACCAAATTCAGTTCCTTGCAGTGGTAGGACTGAGGCTCCCACTTTGCTGGATAAGTCTGGGACATGTGGGGAGATGGTTATTGCTCCTAACAGCTGCCCATACTCTTTCTCATGCTCTGTTTGGTACCTCCAGATTGGATAACCTCCCTGTGTTAATAATTTTTTTTTAAATGTTTATTTATTTTTGAGAGAGAGAATTGGGGGGGGGGGGGCAAAGAGAGAGGGAGATGCAGAATCCGAAGCAGGCTCCAGGCTCTGAGCTGTTGGCACAGAGCCCGACATGGGGCTCAAACTCAGGAACCGTGAGATCATGACCTGAGCCGAATTTGGACACCCAACCGACAGAGCCACCCAGGCACCCCTAACCTCCCTATGTCAAAGTCTTTACTGCAATTATATCTCCAAAGTCCCTTTTGCCATGTAACATAACCACAGCATGCCATCAGGAGGCAAAGTTCATGGGAATCAAAATTCTGCCTACCATCAGCATGATTTTTTCCTAGGAGACCTGGCTCACAAATACTCTATAACAGAATGGGGGATGGGCTAAATGGTGATGAGTATTTAGGAGGGCACTTGTTGCAAAGAGCACTGGGTATTGTACGTAAGTGATGAATCACAAAATTCTACACCTGAAACCAGTATTACACTATATGTTAATTAACTAGAATTTAAATAAAATTTTGAGGAAAAAAAAAAGAATGTGGATGCCAAAACCACCAGGCTGTCTTTGAAATTTTATGAGTGTGAGGAGAACCCTATGCAGAAGTGCCTCTTTCTTCAGAAAGCAACCAAATCCACTTGGTTCACACCAAACTGTTTTGAGCTATGAAAGACAGAGTACTTAAAAGTAGCATACAAGTTAGCAGAAAAGACATCGGTCTTATTTTTAAGGCAATGCTAGCAGAAAACCTAGATTGGTAGGTTTAGTAATAACAAAAGCTATGATTTGTGCCAGATATTACATAGCCTCTAATACAATGTGCATATTCCCTTTCTATCGGTTCTTTGATAGAATGGGACACAACCATTCCTTCTGGACAATGGAGAAATAGATTTAAATGCCATCAGTACTATAATGAAACATGTAGTACCAACACAATAATCCCAACCAATCTTCCCTGTGCCCCTGAAAGTTTTCCACATAGGACTACGTAAACTAAACTTATATAAGTGCAAAACGTGGAATGAGATTGTGCATGGCATGGTTCATTGCTGCCACAGAATTGCAGTGCAGCGTAATCACAAACTGTTGTCACAAATCTCAAATCTGCTTTGACATCACAGTTGGCAAATTAGAGTCCATCAGCAGACACAGCTCACTGGTCTCTGCTCATTCATTTTCTTATGCAATAAAATCATTTCCCAGCAAGAATACAATTGCATGAGAGTCACTTCACAGTGAGAACTATCCAGAAGAGTAGTTAAACTCCAGGGGGTTATATAAATACAAATAAAGTCAGAATTTTAAAAATTCTTTGAGTTAATATTTAAAGAACCAGGGTACTTAACATCCCTGGACAATCAAAATGGTAACTTGGTTAAGTATAGAAGTTCTTTATTACTTAGGGGATTTAACATTGATCTGAAAGTCAGTGATTTGCATTTAAAAATTTTTTTAAGTTTATTTATTTATTTATTTATTATGAGAGAGAGAGTGAGCACAAGTCAGATAGGGTCAGAAAGAGAGGGAGAGAGAATTCTAAGTAGGCTCTGTGTTATCAGCACAGAGTCTGATGTGGGGCTCGAACTCACAAACCATGAGATCATGACCTGAGCCAAGATCGAGAGTCAGACACTTAACCAACTGAGTCACCCAGGTGCCCCAGAAAGGCAATGATTTCTATTTTAGGTTGAGATCAATCCTAATGACAATGATTCAACTCATCAACAAATGGAAATAAATCCAGAGCAAACTTAATTAAAGCCAGTTGCAACTAACAGAGTTGAAGTGGTGTGGCCCATCTTTTGTTTTGAAGTTACCACTTAATTTTGGTACAGATACCACCTCCAGTACAATCTCCCACCCTTCTTTTAACTATTAGAGACTAGAAAATGGTAGCCATAATAACCCATTCTGTATCTTTTCATGCTTTCTATTCTTTCCATGTAATTGACAACTGCTCTTTGGAGGCTAATACCCCCTGACCTTTAGAATGAACTTTGAATGCTTGTATTTTAAAAAAAAATTTTTTTTTCCAACGTTTATTTATTTTTGGGACAGAGAGAGACAGAGCATGAACGGGGGAGGGGCAGAGAGAGAGGGAGACACAGAAGCGGAAACAGGCTCCAGGCTCTGAGCCATCAGCCCAGAGCCTGACGCGGGGCTCGAACTCACGGACCGCGAGATCGTGACCTGGCTGAAGTCGGACGCTTAACCGACTGCGCCACCCAGGTGCCCCGAATGCTTGTATTTTTATTAATATCCTTCAGAACATTTCCCTGTGCTACACTCTTCCTTTAAAAAGAAATAATTAATTAGATGATTTAGGATATAAAATATTTTATGCAGCTTTCATTCTGACTAAAATTAGGAAAAATTAGGGTTTTTGTAATTTTTAGCATGTTACACGACAGATATAAATACAAGAAAGCATATTTACTTATAAACATAGATTTAAATAGTAGATAAAGCATATTATTTTGTATCAGAAAACAAAAGAAGAGTTTTAATCACTCCAACTTTAAGTCACTTTACTATCTTAGTAAAAAACAAATTCCGTAAGAATACAATCAACTTTCACATAAAATCTGGAAGATTCCATAAAAATGGAAGATATCTAATGAAAAACTGTGTGACCTTTAACACAGTTTAACCCAACAATAAAATCTTATTTTCATTCTCTGTTCTACATATTACTTCATGTATTATCACCCTCAGAAAATTTTCAATGACAATAATTTCATTGAAAGTGTCCTAATATAACCTATATTCAAATTCACTGAATGTCATGTATCACTTGTATAGCCTCTTTCTTGACATTATTTTCAAAATATTGTTTGCATCCAATCCTTCTTTTCTGCACACACTCAAATTCATACTATGGCTGTTACAGAAATTGCTAATTTACATATAGATTAAAAATTACCTTGAAACCCATTTACACCCTGATGAGTTAAAGACAAAGTAACTCAAAGATGATAGCTGGCTTCCATTAAATTCACGTATTATGAAACATTACACTAGTACAAATACAGGTTTCAGCTCCCCGGCTTGGATCCTAAACTGTCAGAGACGAAGAGGGCAGCTCAGCAGACACAGCCAAATTCAGATATTTTCTTTATTATTATTGCACTTCGTGAGACACTACCCCTTAAATTGACGCACTTCTTTGCTTATTCTTTATGTTTCATCCAATGCTCATTAATAGTAGTCATTTTAAGTCAAGTCAGTTAGCAGGCATTGGCAATCTAACCAATTTTAATTAGACTCAAGGAAAGAACGTTCTTTGAAAATGCCTGAGAAGTTTGAAGTCTGACTGCCTAGTGTGATAGCTCTGATCTCCTGGCCTGCCTGCCTGTCCATCTGCTGGACTTCAGCATTACATGATTGCTGCCTAATAGGACAGGTTTTCTAGCACTTCCAGTAAGTACACGTCCACTCACAGTGGACATCTCATTCAATGTGCCTGCTTTGCCCAAGTCTCCCTTAAGCTGCCTCACTCGTGGTCCCTATTTAAAGGGGAAGAGCTTGATGGCCACAGAACACTGTGACACTAGTACTGGACAAAAAATGGACAGCTTTCTCTAGGCCTGCAAATCTACTGGCCTGTTACCAGTTAGATTCTACCTCTCTGGAGAATTTAAACTCCTATTCATACAGATTGTGGTCAAGAAAAGCTGAAAGGTCACGGAGGGATGAGATCAGAGTAGGTGTCAAGGAAAGCCATGTTAGTAAGAAGCAGAGGCTATGAATCAGCAGGTTAAACTATCCAGGAAAGAAGAGAATGAAGGAGACTTGCAGGGAATGACAGAGTGGAAAGAACATACTGTACTGCAAAGACAGGACAAAGGAGAAATAAAAACAGCGTGAGATCCAGAGAGGCAAAATCAGAGACAGAGAACTCCTGAGTTCCCACTGGCTTTCTATCTCCTGGTCCAGTTCCCATGAAGCTTGGCCCTATTTCTTACCTCAATTTAGTGATGTAGCCTTCTATCATCTCCATGTACCTCTTTTTAACTTGAACTGATTTGAATAACTGTTCTTTTTGAGACAACAAACTGATTAAAACACCACATTTAAAGGATGTTTTTTCAAGATACGGTGGCAGATCAACTAGCTTATATCTGGATTTAAGAGAAGCAAAGAAAACAAAAATGTGTTTGGTAGAAAAGGGAACAATTTCTGAGCATCCTGATATGAAAGGATTCTCTGACCTAACACCCAACATACTGCACTATTAAGAAACAAACACCCATGTCTGCTTTCTCTTCATGAGAAAGTACTACATACCTAAACGTTTTTACCTCTGAACGTTTTTAAAGAACTCAGAATAAGTGACATGTTTGTCTTTTAAAAGTTGGAAAGTCTTGAAGATGGTTGGTTTTGAAGCTTGTTCTGTGCTCAGCATTTATATTTTGGTGTTTATTCAAGAAATTTTAAGCCTCCTTCCTCTCTGTCCATCTGACTCCTTTAGCCTAACTGTGTCTTTCCACCCAATTCATATGCTGATGATCCTGACTCTTAATTGTCCTTCTGTCTCCAGTTCTTTTTTTGCTAAATGTTACCAGAGAGAGTATTTCCTCTTATCCCTTTATAAACTGAGACAAGTTTCCAGTTTCCAGAAATATAGGCAACACTACAAAAAAAACGGCAGTGAATCTGGACTACTGCCAGAGTCTAACAATTTAAAAATCAACCAGATAAAAAGAAAATGAGACAATGGCTCCTTTCTACCAGAAGAACTTTGATCAAATGGTTGTTTTACAAATGGGGAGGTATTTATTTGAGGCAAAAATAGAACAAATCACCAAACAAACAAGCACTTTAAAACAAATACAACAAAGAAATTTTAAAAGAAAAATCTTTAACCAGCAATTCCACTTCTACACGTTTATCCCAAAGAAATAAAAACGCAGGCCCATACAAAGACTCGTACAAGAATCTTCATGAAAGCGTTATTCATAATAGCTCCAAAATGGAAACAGTGCCAAAGTCCATCAGTAACAGAATACAAAAACAAATTGTGGATATCGACACAATGGATAATACTCAGAAGTAGAAATGAATGAAGTAATGATTTATGCAACAACAGATGAATACCAATAATATTACGGTGAAAGAAATTAGACACAAAAGCATATATACTGTATGATTCAACTTATATGAAATTCTCCAGAAAGCAAAACTAAGCTATAGTAACAGAAAGCAGACCAGTGTTTGAGGCCAGAGATGGTGGTGGTAGGGGGGTGTAGACTACAAAGAAGCATGAGGTAGCTCCTTGGGAAAATGGGAAGGTCTTGATGATGGTGGTGGTCACACACCCATATACATTTGCAAAAGATCACTGAACTGAACACTTTTTATTCATTCATTTATTTTTATTTTGAGAGAGGGGGGAGCAGGGGAGGGGCAAAGAGAGAGGGTGAGAGAGACACCCAGGCAGGCTCTGCACTCTCAGCCTGGAGCCTGAGGCAAGGCTCCGTCTTGTGAGCGGCGAGATCATGATCTGAGCCGAAATCAAGAGTTGAATGTTCAACTGACTGAGCCACCGGGGTGCCCCTGAACTGAACACTTTTTAAATGAGTGCATTTTACTGCATATTAATTAGACAGCAATAATGCTGATTTTAAAACAAAAACTTTACCATAAAGCTGGACCCCATCCCCAACCTTTACCGAAACATAAGTGACCTTATGTGAAGCCATTATATATATAAATGCTCAAACTATTTTTTATTTAACATACTTCAACAGAGATTCTTCATGCAGCTACCTAAATTCACTTAGTCACCATTTAATGGAATCTAGTTATTCAATATGTTCTTATGGCATAGCTGTAGCAGGAAAACATTTACTATTTTCATCTTTATAAAAGAAAAGTTTTGGGGCACCTGGGTGGCTCAGTCGGTTGAGCGTCCAACTTCGGCTCAGGTCATGATCTCACAGTTAGAGTTCGAGCCCCACATCGGGCTCTGTGCTGACAGCTTGGAGCCTGGAGCCTACTTCGGATTCTGTGTCTCCCCCTCTCTCTACCCCTCCCCTGCTCACGCTCTGTGTCTCTCTGTCTCTCAATAATAAATAAATGTTAAAAAAATTTTTTAAAAGGTTGATCATTCTTAATTATACAGTTTTTGAGTAAGAGTGATAAAAGTCTGAGAGACTTTGAGGAGACAGAATAAAAGGTACAACTTCCATTTTTCTCCCCTAACTGAAACTACTAAGCATTTTGTATGTGTACATATAATTTAGAATATATTTTTTTGTTTATGACTGGGCCTCCCTTGGTGCTTAGTGTAGTTATCCCTACTTTGAAAGCCAAAGAGTCATTTTTTAAAAGTAAAGAATGTCCTGGGGGCCATATTAGCCCATTCTCTCTATCAGACATAAATCACTGATATACATAACAGTAGAAGCAAAGCCATAATCCACCACGGGAATCTTTTCTTGGCCTCTAGGAAACCTTCAAGAAAACTGTAATGGTTCAATGACTATAATAAATTGGTATGGTTATCACTTAAGGGTAACAGGCATCTATAGACGCCCAACCACACCCCTCCATGCCACCTAATCCATTAGTGAAGCCACTAAAACAAAAATGATCCAAGGTGTCTCTAGTGAAAAAGGCTGGGGTGGGGGGCAGGGAGGAGGAAGATGTGTATCAAATAAGTTGCATTCTTCCAAAGTAAAAACTTGGAGACTTACAAATTTTCTGCTCTTCTTATGATCTCTCATAGCACAAGGATTTTTTTTCTATATTTTGAATATATTATTTGTCATTACTTCCAGGTAATTCATTGTCTCAGTTGATCTATAATGTTAATCAAATGCTTCAGGACAGAGCTTAATTATTGAATTTTGGTGACTGGTGTAAAGAGCTCCTGTGTGCCACCTGCAGCCATGACACTAGAGGCTTCTGATTGGCTGAAGTCACCCGGGACTAGTGGTTAAAATGTCAGTCACTGATGCACCTCCTCAAGGATCCAGGTGTGGTAAATCCTCTTGCAGTGAAATAACATCACCCACACTTTATACAGTACCTGACAATTTTTAATTGTCCTAAGTGAATGTCTAACAATGTCTAGTACAATGACATCTCCTAAAATAGATAAAAAAGAAATACCTGTGTTCATAGAATATGAGGCCCAAATATCTCCAGCTTTAATAGGCCTAGCTGGTATAATTAGAAGAACTTAACCTTCCCCTCGGGCTGTCCCATTATTATCTTTAAGAGTCTCCTAGGAAGTCCTTCAAATATTCTCCAAATAGGGACAGTCCCCACTCAGAGCTCAGACTCTCCTCCTGGTCCTGATCCAGTCCGATTACCCATATCACCTTTCCACAGTCAGCTAAGAAAATCTCAGTACCCACGTTAGCCATCCTAAGAACAGCACTGCTCGCACAAAGGATGTCTCTGGGCACTCCCAGAGTTTCCAATTAAAGGCAGCCAGAATGCAGAGGACAAGGCATGCTTTGTCACTGAGCTCTGTGGGGCTCACTGCGCTAAGAATCTCACAACGTGAGCTCCTGACATTACCTCCTTCCTTCATGGTGTTCCAAATCAGTTTAAGGAACCTGGCCCTGGAAAGGTGCCATCCATCCACATGATTGTCTTAACTCCTCCACCCAATACCACACGGGGTGTTGTCTGAATGATGGTAGGAACAAGGGCATCTGCACTAATGACAAGCCTTGCTACACTGACTCTTATATACATAAACACAATCAAGAGACAAACCTAGTTTGTTTTTTTCAGTGTGGTCCCCTGAAGACCTAAGAACACTGGGATGCTTGTTGACAATACACATTCTTCCTCTGGATTCCACTCCTCAAATACTACGTCAACAAACTAGAGAGGTGAACAGATTCTGAATTTTCTTAACAAGATCATGAGAAGATTTTTGCACAGATCTGGGCCTGAGAACCATTGCTAGGTAATCTGAGATAAACACTGGTACTATTTAAATTGGCCAAGACAGGTGAAATATGGGATTGTGGAGGTCCCTGTACCCTGGAGGTTCTTCCTTAGTAAAGAGAATGCAACCAAATCAGTATTATTGACATTTTGCTGAAATGGGGGTCATCTGAGGATTCAGACCCTAAAACAATGGAGACCATGAAGGCTATGCTTTAGATATCCACAGACTTCACAGGGGTATTTCTCACAAAAGAAGTATGTTTTGGAAATTTTGAAATGATGATGAGGACACTGGGTATTTAATTTTTGCTTTTAAGGGAAAAATAATAAAACGGCAGGAAAAAATTATATATATATATATATATATATATTTATTTATATTTATGAGAGAGAGGTAGAGGGGAAGAAAGAGAGGGAAACAGAGACTCCAAAGTGGGCTCTACACTGTCAGCAGAGAGCCCAATGCAGGTCTCAAACTCATGAACCATGAAATCATGATGTGAGCCAAAGTTGGATACTCAACCGACTAAGCCACCTAGGTGCCACAAGATATTTTTTAATCACTCTATTGATGTAAACATAGATTGGTCTGTTTAACAGGAAGATAAAGAATATGTTATGTTTAATTCACTTTGCTCTTAGAATTATCATATTCAGTATGTTAAAATTTAGAAGTACAGTTTGCATAAAGAATAATTAACAATGTACTCACTGAATTTATCATTAGATGATTTAGGGATGCCAGCATCTTATCTCCATCCTTTTCAGTAATGAATAGCAAGCAAATACCTGAGGGACAAGAGAAGGGAACTTGTATTTACCGAGTAGCTCCCACACGCTAATATTTAAGTAGCATATAGGCCATGTCTAAGAAGAGAATAACATGTAAAAAGTATTTTTTTTCAATACACAAGAAAAATTATGTTTTCAGAACGTAGTAGCCCTGATCGGGCCAGGAGCTAGAGAAACCATTCATGTCCTGAAGAGCAAATGAGGGAGGAATAAAAAAGATAATTCACTGAATCCAATATTTGCCAATAGTAGCTTAATCAAACTCAGGAGTTCTCCAACCTTATAAAACTTGATAAAGCATCACTGCTGACACCCCAAGTTGCTGATTCTATAAGTCTGAAGTGAGTCTACAGAATGTACATTTCTAAGTTCCCAAGTGATGCTGACACACAATGTTAGAACTGTTGGTCTCACTAATTTCATTTCCTCAGCTGTGGCTGATCCTGTAGTCTTGTCCCAACGTTACAGGAGGTAGAACAAGGGCATAATACCAGATGCCTCCTGGAACTAATACTCCAAGGCTGTCCAGGTTCTGCAATTGTTTTTGTCTGTTTGTTTTTTATAAGAAGGGGTAAGGATTCTGATTTCAAAAGTATAGTTTGCGCAAGTTCGAAATATTGGAGAAAAACAGAAAAGTGATCTTGTAACAGCTAAAATTCCTTTCCAAAACCAAGTCTTAAATTGACACCTGGCTTTGTAATCCGATCAAATGCAGAGTTTGACTTACATTTCTGCCTTTGAAACATGGCTACAGCAAAAGATTAGTGAAGTCATAAAATGGCTAACAATAAAATTTGCCTTGTTTCCTAACTTTATTTTTGCTTTCTTTTGTACTTTTCAACAAATGATGCACCTTGAATCTCAAATCTGTTTTCCCCCAAGGCTATTTGGTAAAAAGGCATTCAGCAGCAGTGTCTCTTGAAGAAATTGGTTTTATAACCCACAAGGAGTTCTGCAGGATTCAACACAATTAAGTATCACACTCCTCACATTTCCAGATACTTGAAGATCCCCAATTACTAATTTTCTTAAAGAGCTGCAGTGTTTTCTAGTAAAAAGTATATTACCATTTCACACAGAATTTAATCCATAAACTTTATGACAATGTTTCCTGCATCCTTTCTTTCTGGAAGGCAGTTGCTATAAGAAAGGGACTCCTGTTATCTTGTGTAATTTTTGTTTTCTTCTCTAGATATTTTCTTTTTTTAATGTTTTATTTATTTTTGAGACAGAGAGACAGAGCAGAGACAGAGGGAGACACAGAATCCAAAGCAGGCTCCAGGCTCTGAGCTGTCAGCGCAGAGCCCGATGTGGGGCTCGAACTCACGAACCACGAGATCGTGACCTGAGCCGAAGTCGGATGCTTAACCGACTGAGCCACCAAAGCGCCCCTCTTCTCTAGATACTTTCAAGAGTGATTAGCATCATGACATCAAGAACTAAATCTGCTCCATGGAATGCATTACTCACTCAAGTCATGGGATAGTTGTCTAACATGAGTTTTCTGGCTTCATTCATCTTATTTATGCCATTACTCAACAAATAAATGTAGCTAATCCTTATTATTTGATATAACTGGTGGCCGTTTTCACACAAACACATAATATCTGTCACTTTGTGTTAGAGAATTTCAACAATTAGTAAGGATAAAAGATGATTAAAAAAACAAACAAACTCATGATTTGAGGTGTCAGAGCCTAAGCAACAGGAGGAAGATTGGCACAGGGGTGTGGCTCAGATTGATTGTTGAGGCATAGGGGAGTTGACAAGGGCACTCTTGGCTGGGGGGAGGAAGGTGTGTTGCAGGATAATGGCAGCCCAGCTAGGGATGTCAGAGTTTGGGTAAGAAGGGTATCCTCATGGGATACTGCAGCAGCAATGGAAGATGGGTCACATACAGAGCAACTGATCAAATAATATATACAAAGCTAATGAGAGCCAGGTTTCTCACCGTCAGAGAAGGGAATTACAAATATGGATAGGGAAAACAACAGAATAGACTTTGGACTGAAATTAGAAGTGCTGGTGTGAACTCATTACTTTTAATAGAGACAGGGAATTACAGATGTAAATGTGAGGATAGACAGACAAATAGACAAATATTCCCTAAATCTGGCCACTAAGAGGGCCTCAGATCAAGACCCCGATACCAATGAGAGCAACTAACCTCCAGATCTTGGCTTGTCCAGGGCTCCATGAAGTAATGAGTGATTTCAGCACCGGGGCAAGGAAAGTACATGAGCCTAGAGTACTTTATTGCTCCTGAAAGGAAGTGCTCAAAGAATGATAGAGATATGTCAAAAGAACACAGAAGGCATTTTGAAGGGACTTCTGAAGGACAAATCTGGAATAACTTAAGGATCAAAGTAATTATAGTAATGGGCTATAGCCCATTGAATTAAATAGGAAATTGTAAATCCATCCTGAATAAATGATTGAGTGACTTAAAGGACAATGAGGAATGGGCCATTTATATGGTCTTAAAGTACCTCTACACCAAACACTTATACTTTATAAAAGGAAAAAGCAACTTTACAGTGGAGAAGCCCTAGTAGACATCACTGAATTCAAATAATCAAAGTTAACATAAGTAATGGGGCAAACTGAAATTATGAGCCACCAGATATAATACAATGAGAATAATTCAAAATCATACCTGTAATATTCAGTAAAAAGATTTTTTTAACTTGCTTATTCTAATCATGAAGAGCTATCAAACACTAATTGAGGAACTTCTATACAGTTATCTCTGAAAGCATCAAAGTCATTGTGGCAGACAGACTTTAAACTGAGCACCAAGAATCCCTGTCCCTTGGTGTTTATGCCCTTGAGTTTGGGCAGAACCAGTGGAATATAGCAAAGGTGATGGGGTGTCACTTCCCCAACTGCATTAAAATATGTATAAGACCATCTTGCTAGCAGAGGTGCTGGTAACTTCACTGTCCTGGAAGAAGAAAGCCAGCATGGAGTAAGTGGTCACCCTGGAGAAAACCACGTGGCAAGGAACTGCAAGAGCTCAGGGTGATCTCCAGCAATAAACTGAAGCCTTGATGCTGCAGCAGCAAGGAAATTAATTCTGCCAACAATGTGAGGGAGTTAAGAAGCAGATATTTCCCCAGTCAAACCTCTAATGGGACCATAGCACTGGCTGACATGTGGATTACAGCCTGATAGGACCGGGAAGCAGAGGATCCAACCTAGCCATGTCTAGACTCCTGACCTCCAAAAACTGAGATAATAAACATATGTTGCTTCAAGCTGCTAAATCTGTGATATTTCTTATGCATCACAGAAAACTAAAACAGTCATTAAAACTAATGAAAGGGGCGCCTGGGTGGTTCTGTTGGTTAAGCATCTGACTTCAGTTCAGGTCATGATCTCACGGTTCGTGGGTTCGAGCCCTACGTCGGGCTCTGTGCTGACAGCTCAGAGGGTGGACCCTGCTTCAGATTCTGTGTCTCCCTCTCTCTCTGCCCCTCCCCCATTCACACTCTGTGTCTCTCTCTCAAAAATAAACTTAAAAAAAAAAAAAAAAAGCTAATGAAAGACTGAGAAACTCTTCCAGACTAAACAAGACAAAAGAAATAGGACAACCAAACGCTGCATGACTCTGCACTGGATATTTAAAAAAAAAATTTAATGTGTTTATTTTTTATTTTTGAAGGAGAGAGAGAGAGAGAGAGACAGAGCATGAGTGGGGGAGGAGCAGAGAGAGGGAGATGCAGAATCCGAAGCAGGCTTTAGGCTCTGAGCTGTCAGCACAGAGCCCAGTGCGGAGCTTGAACTCACCAACTGTGAGATCATGACCTGAGCTGAAGTCGGGCACATAACCGACAGAGCCACCCAGGTACCCCTGAACTGGATATTTTTAGACATTGTTGGAACAACTGGAAAACATGAACGTGGTCTGAGAATTAGATGGTAGAAGAAAATCAACGTTAGCTTCCTCAGCTTGGTGTTTTACAGTTGTACAGGAGACTACCCTTGTTAGTAAGAATAGTAACCAAACCCTAATAAATACTTTGAATATAAACAGATTGAATAGTCAGTAAATGCTTTGCATACAGAAGTACAGACGACTAGCATATTCAACAGTGGTGGGGCATCTAGTTATAAGAACAAAAGAAAAAGTTCCTGAACTATTTGTAAGTGGGCAACTTACAAATAGTTCAGGAAAAAAAGTTACTTGTACTACATTCATGGGTATTTTGTAAATATATTTACAAAAAATATTTCAAAGATGGGGCGCCTGGGTGGCTCAGTTGGTTGAGTGTCCGACTTCAGCTCAGGTCATGATCTCACAGTTTGTGAGTTCAAGCTCTGCACTGGGCTCTGTGCTGACAGCTCAGAGCCTGGATCCTGCTTTAGATTCTGTCTCTCCCTCTCACTTCCCCTCCTGTGCTCATGCTCTGTCTCTCTCTGTCTCTCAACAATAAATAAACATTAAAAACATTTTTTTTAATATTTCAAAGACAGGGGCGCCTGGGTGGCGCAGTCGGTTAAGTGTCCGACTTCAGCCAGGTCACGATCTCGCGGTCCGCGAGTTCGAGCCCCGCGTCGGGCTCTGGGCTGATGGCTCAGAGCCTGGAGCCTGTTTCCGATTCTGTGTCTCCCTCTCTCTCTCTGCCCCTCCCCTGTTCATGCTCTGTCTCTCTCTGTCCCAAAAATAAATAAACGTTGAAAAAAAAAATTTAAAAAAAAATATTTCAAAGACAACAACAAAAACTTTCTACGTAGTCTTCTTCATCTCAAGAAATGACATCTCTATTTTCCCAGTTGCCTGGGTCAAAAGCCTAAACATCATCTTTGATTCCTCTATTTCCTGCCACGAATCACATCATTTGCCATATGGTCTAAGTAATTATCACCACCTCCACTATTATTACCTAAGCCAACATCTTCTTCTGCCTGTTCTACTTCAATACTCCTAACTGGTCTCCCTCATCACTCTTGTTTACAACTCTCCCTACCCCAGTCAATTCTCTACATCGTAGTCACAGTGATTTATTAAATTTTAGTTCAGATCCTGTCTTGCCCCTGCTTAAAATATCCAATAGCTGCCCTGGGCATTCTTTTCTGTGGACTACCAGCTCCCCTGTGATCTTGCCCCCACTTATCTCTCTGACTTACCTCCCACCACTCTCCATGATTACCCTTCAGTTACAGCCTCTGGCTACTTTTGAACTCAAGCTTTTGCATTTTCTGTTCCTTCTGTCTAGGTTCCCCCAGATAGTGACATGGCTTACTCCCTCCCATCAGTCTTGTTTTTGTCAAATGCCACCACCTCCTTAGGGAACTCTTCTCTGACCATCATAATAAAAATACACCTTCCTTTCCATCCTAATGTGTATTTATCCCTCATTCCACTTAATTTTTCTTTATGATACTTACCACTACCTGAGATTAAATTATTTATTTTTTTATTTACTTGTTTATTATCTGTCTCCTTGATGAGGGCAAAGTTTATTAATTTCTGAATCTCCAGGACTAGAATACAATCTGATGAATGAATGAACACAGATCAGATGCTAAACAGTCAGCGAGGCTTACTCACCAGTTACAGGCTTTTGCCCACAAGCCTCACAGTACTTGCAGTCGAAGTTCCTATCTCAGAAAAATAAACTACTACTTCTGCAGGAACACTAGGGTTGCACAAGTTAGGCAAAACCAAAACCCTTAAATTATAAGGGCTCTTTAAACTTTACCTTTCTCTATCCTGGAGAATGCCACCGCCTTGACAGTGATGCATTCTGCAGCACGTTCGTCATTCCTGTTTTATGTGTCCATTAACTATTATTTGTTGAGTAGAAAGTCCAGGATAAAAAGCAGATCCATGAAACAGGAAGAGAAAAGGCATCATAAAATTAACAAATTAAAGAGATGTAAAACTTGAGGACAAGTCAAACACAATGGGAAGAGAAAAAAAAAACAACAACAAAGAAAGAAAATAGGACTACAGAATTATCTGCATTCTTTTGACTACCAGAGAAAGTGTAGCCAACAACACAGGAGTCTTAACTACGTCGAGTTAAAAATCTTTGTCAAACTCTTCTGCAGATATTCCATTCGCAGTTACACTGGAAACGGTTCCCTGTCTTATGGAAATCACATTACAATGAAGAAGGAAAAACTTCATATGAATGAAGGAAATAGTAATCAGAGGACAGCCATTCTAGGTCTGGTTAACTTTGCATTCAGAAAATGAGGGCTGTCTGGGGGCGCCTGGGTAGCTGAGTCAGGTAAGCGTCCAACTTCAGCTCAGGTCATGATCTCATGGTTCATGAGTTCAAGCCCCGCATCAGGTTCTGTGCTGACAGCTCAGAGCCTGGAGCCTGCTTCCGGTTCTGTGTGTCCGGCTGTCTCTGCCCCTCCCCTGCTCGCTCTCTGACTCTCTCTCTCTCTCTCAAAAAGAAATAAACATTAAAATTTTTTTTATAAAAAAAAAAGAAAAGGAAATGAGGACTGTCTGCATAGAAATATTTGGGAGGTGTGTAAACTGCAAAGAATGAGGTCATAAGGAGAAAGGATATTAAAATCATAAAAGGAGTACATTGGGCATGAGCATATGGGAGAGCTTCTGGGTACCACCCACCACTGTTTCTCCTACCAACTTTGTTTAAGTCAGTGGTAGGTAGTAAGTCCTGGCCTTGCAGCTCCATGTTATCCTAACTGGTCTACTCCTCATTGTCTCTGCTTGGAAGGAAACTCCAGGTGAGAGTTGCCAGGTAAAAGACAGGATACCAAATTAAATCTGAATTTCACATAGGCAACAATGTTTTGTGCAGCATAAATACATCCCATACAATATTTGGGACATACTTATACTAAAAAATACTTGTTGTTTATCTGATATTCAAATCTAACCAGGGCCCTGTATTTGTATTTTCTAAATCTGGGAACCCAGCTCCACATCAGGGACCCAGAAGTAAGAAAGGGTAGATTTTGACTTTTCTAGGGCCTAAATAAGGAGTTCGGAGCAATTTAAAGTTCCACTGCTTTGATGGCTCACTCTGCTGCCTTCACCATGACAGAGGGCTAGACCCTCCCAGGAATAGGTAGAACACTGAAGTTTATATGTCTTTCTGGGTTCATGTTTGTCCATCTATCTCTATTCATTCATTCTTGCCATTGCTGAATCTTCTCTCAATCAGACATATTCTGATTCTAGAAGTAGTCTGCTCATAAAAGGTCTCCTGGGGCAATGGCCTGCTTGTCTTACTTACAAATTTCCTGCTAGCATGCATTCTCATTATTGACAATCATGTTGCAGAAGAATTTTTTTGCAAATGCTGGCCAATTCTTCCCTGAATCCTGGATGACCCCTTATCTATAAATGCCACTGAGGTTTTTTGTGGTTTTTTTCTGCCATTAATTACTCATGTAACCACAGAAAGAAAAAAACCAAAATGCTAGAATGAAAACTCCAATATTAAAAACTCTTGCAAAGAGGAAAAGAGTTAGCAGTATGAAGTCTGATAGATGGTACCATTTGCACAGAGCAGAGCACAGTAATGGACATTGGGAGCAATCATTCTTCAGCTGTCCAGGCGAGCAAGAAGGCAGACAGCCTTCTGAAGATCTTTCATTCTTCTAATAAATATTAAGGTTTGGGATAGGGAGTTGTAGGAATGGAGGCTTTGTGAATTGGGCAAGAATCCAGATATCACACCTGAAATATGCTACTAGAATCTCAACAGCATCAGCTGGAGGGGAACTTGACACAGAACCTTGGGGTCCACCTAGATCAGAGTTTCTAAACCTTGGCACTTCGGACATTGTGAGCCAGGTGACTCTTCGCTGTGGAGACTGTCCTAGGTATCACAGGAGCTCGGCAGTCAGTCCAGGCCTCTACTCACTAGATGCCAGTAGCACCATCCCTGCTGTGGCAACCAAAAAGGTCTCTAGACATGGACAAATGTTCCCTGGAAGGCAAAAATCACCCCTAGTAGGGAGCCAATACTCTAGAAGAATGGTATTTAACCATGGTGGAAACTTAGAAGAACCTGGGGTCTTTTAAAAAGATTCCCCAGGGGGCACCTGGGTGGTTCAGTCAGTTGGTCAGTTGAACAGTTGAGCGTTTGACCCTTGATTTTGGCTCAAGTCATGATCCCAGGGTCATGGGATCCATCCCTGTGTAAGGCTCCACACTGAGCGTGGAGCCTGCTTAAGATTATTCCTCTCTCAAGGGGCGCCTGGGTGGCTCAGTCGGTTAAGCGTACGACTTGGGCTCAGGTCATGATCTCACGGTCCGTGAGTTCGAGCCCCGCATTGGGCTCTGTGCTGACAGTGCAGAGCCTGGACCCTGTTTCAGATTCTGTGTCTCCCTCTCTCTCTCTGACCCTCCCCAACTCATGCTCTGTCTCAAAAATAAATAAACGTTTAAAAAAAATTTTAAAAAAAGATTCTTCCTCTCTCTTTCTCTCTCTCCCCTTGTCCCACTTCCCCATTTGTGCTCTGTCTAAATAAATAAAAAAATAAAAAGATTCTCTACCCACAAAAAGTCTGTCTTAATTGGTGTAGTAGTGAGCTTAAGCACTGATATGTTGTAGAAGTTCCTTACCTGTTGTTCCCACACAGCTAGGGTTGAGGACCATTGCTCTAGACTTATTTAAAAAAAAAAAATGTGTCTTCAATACTCAATACTTCAATACGATTACTCTTAGAAAACTGGGAACAGGACTCAGGACTGAGTCCACAGATATGAATCAAATGGCCTCAGCTGTTGAAGAGTCAAGGAGACTAGGCTTGGCAAAACCTGTGCTTGGTAGATCCCATTCACTTACCCTAGTTTAACATGTTTTAACTCCATTTTTTAAAAAACAATCTTAGAATTCTAGGCTATGGTTATATTAATAAGGCTGCAAAAAAGGAAAAGGAACAGAAAAAAATGAGGAATTGCAGACCTCTGATTTTTTAAACTCATTTGTTAAATAAAAAAGGGGGAAGTTTTCATTCACTGGTTCCTTTTTCTTAAAAAAAAAAAAGTCTGTTACCGTTTATCTTATGAGATTTCCAGTTACTGCTTGGGAACTTTAGTAGTTACTAAGAGGAACTTTGTGGTGCTTCTCAAATATTTGAAGACTGTACCATGCCTGCCTTTCCTAAATCCTACACAGAGGGGACAGTAGAAAGTTCAAGGTCAGCTTGCTGCCCAGCTCTGGAGTTTCAAGGAAGGCAAGCCTTGGCTTCTGTAGGGCTCTCCTGAGAGAGATAACCTGGAGGTAGTCTAGAGAAAGGGTTTACTTTGCTTACTTACACTGATCTTCCCAGAAACATTCTCCAAGGCATAAAACATCCCTTTTACTGTGCAAAAGGGACATATGGCCAGAGTATGCAAATTTAGTGCCCAGACAGGTAGCAGCAAGAGGGCATTTAAAATTAGTGATGCTTGCTAATGGCTGAGCTCCAGCCACACTGCTCTCTATCCTACAATATTTGAGCAATCCTCATATTTTATTTTTATGTCACAAAGTCCTGTTGAAATAAATGCTGGATAATAGAGTAGGACTTCATAATGAGTGATTGGTAAGAGGCTCGCTGGTCTTCAAGGGGTAAGGGTTAGTGATCACACCTGGCTTGGCCATTTACACTAACACTCTCAGGTGGACTCTCGCGTAGGGACAACACTTTCCTTTCTCTTCTGCTACAGAAATCTTTAACATCCACTTTCATTCCACCACTGGGAAAGAATTCTACAATGAAAACTTAGATCTCAAAGGTCTTTGAGTCCTTTTCAACTCAATAAAAGTGAGAACCAGCTGACAAAGGGTGAGGGCAGTCAGGGCTCAGGGAGAAGTCCGGGGAGACCTAAGCCAGGGCAGTAGAGACACAGAACCCTGCAAATGCCCAATGTGCAGCCACAGGAGAGCATGTGGGCAGGAGAAAGATATTGGGGAGGGGGGGGAACAGAATATGATGCAAAGTCTGGTAAGAAAGAAAATTCGATCATAAGAATTTGGACCCAACAGGGCCAAGCCCCAGCCATGGAATACTGGAGATGATCAGTAAAGGAAGTCATACTTACTGAAATGAAAGAATGGGTTTTCTTAAATATTTCCCCTCCCTCTTTCTGGAGGCTGGCATCTCCAGTATTAAAACAATTAAGTGGGAGCCATTTGTCATATAACTCAACCCTGAAGAAAACACTCTGTTAGCACAATAAGCTGGAGATTACACCTCATGGTCTAAAAGGTCTGAGTGCATGTGTTAGATATTTCAATACTTCTCTGAAGCCCAGGAAAGAGGTGCCACTCTTATGTGCCTTGTGCTTTAGAGCACCTGGCATATCACAGACTTAAACAAATTCTCCAGGGAACACACAGGTGGCTCTGTCACTGGAGATCCAACGCTCAGCACCAGCATAGCAGGATCCACAACCACAAACACCTGCTTCCATGACTCACCATTCGAGGCCCCCAAGAAATGCTTCTCACATATCTTAACCCTATGACTTCAGATCAAAAGGCAAATGTACCCGAATTCTGTGAAGGTTTGTGGGTTGTTGAAATCAGAGACAAATACTGACTTAGGTAGGGAGCGTCTGATTGGCAGAAGTGCTCAAATAAGAAAAAAGACTAATTAACTTGTCAAATCCTTCCTCTCGGATAATCCAAATACAATAGGTTCCTGAATAATGAAATACAGTTTCCCCAGGAGTACCACGAACCTGTTTTCTTGCTTCTCTTCACGTTCCGATTCATAGGTCTGGAGGTATTTATGAATTAGATCAGCTTTTGAAAATGAAACATGGTGGTTTAAGAACCTTTACAATACTGAGTGTTTCATAAATTTGTGTATATGTAGGCTTAGGCGTAATGTGATTGAAGTATTGGCAATTAGATGGACATTGAACATGAAAAGCCCAAAAACTTTATCATCATGAAAATACTTCAGACTGGGGCGCCTGGGTGGCGCAGTCGGTTAAGCGTCCGACTTCAGCCAGGTCACGATCTCGCGGTCCGGGAGTTCGAGCCCCGCGTCAGGCTCTGGGCTGATGGCTCAGAGCCTGGAGCCTGTTTCCGATTCTGTGTCTCCCTCTCTCTCTGCCCCTCCCCCGTTCATGCTCTGTCTCTCTCTGTCCCAAAAATAAGTAAAAAAAAAAAAGAAAATACTTAAGACTTTATTAAATATATAAATACTAAACTAAAATAATTCAAAACTTTATTTAAATAATTTTATTTTAAATGATTCGATTTGTTATGATTTGTACGTTTTCTTTTAATTATGTTGGATAAGTTTGTCACCCAACATTTTTTTTTATTTTTTTTAACATTTTTTATTATTTATTTTTGAGACAGAGAGAGACAGAGCATGAACAGGAGAGGGGCAGAGAGAGAGGGAGACACAGAATCTGAAGCAGGCTCCAGGCTCTGAGCTGTCAGCACAGAGCCCGATGCGGGGCTCGAACTCACGGACCATGAGATCATGACCTGAGCCAAAGTCGGATGTGTAACCGACTGAGCCACCCAGGCGCCCCTGTCATCCAACATTTAATTAGTATATGAGGTTTTTGGAAAGGCTACATGAAAAATTATTTTAGCTTAAAATTTTTATATTTAATTTTTAGATGAAAATGTCTAAATTTTATGCACATTAAATATAATTGCATTTGATGGTTTGATCCTTTAGTATTAGCTTTCCATTGTTACTGTAACAAATTACCACAGCTCAGTGGCTTAAAACAATATAAATTTATTATCTTGCCATTCCATAGGCCAGATGTCCAACACAGCTAAGTTCAAGAACTGCATTCCTTTCTGGAGGCTCCAGGGAAGAATCCATTCCTTGCCTTTTCCAGCTTCTAGAGTCTACCCACATTCCTTGGCCCATGGCTTCCTTCCTCCATCTTCAAAACCAGCAACCACAAGTTAATTCCTCACCTCCTATCATATTGAC
Source organism: Herpailurus yagouaroundi (assembly GCF_014898765.1). Taxonomy (NCBI): domain Eukaryota; kingdom Metazoa; phylum Chordata; class Mammalia; order Carnivora; family Felidae; genus Herpailurus; species Herpailurus yagouaroundi. The sequence goes on along the minus strand of NW_024412401.1, from coordinate 14,264,130 downwards.
TGTTATTCTATGGCTTTATCTTCCTCTCTGACTGCAGCTGGGGAAGATTCCCCTTAAGGACTCATAGGATTAGATGAACCCACCTGGATACTACATCCTTAACCGTAATCACATAGGCAATGTCCTATGCATGGCAAAAGGATCCAAGGTTTAGACATGGAGATCTTTAGGGGGCAATTATTCTACCTACCAAAATAATTGAGAATGAGCACAAGTCAAGATTATAATAGCAATAGAATATATGAACATGAAGCTCAAAAAAGAAAAGTGAAATAAAAAATTACTGTAAATCTTTAAAGAGACAGCCTGCTTAAATTTTTAACAATTGAAAACAATGGGAGTGAATAGACATCTCTTGAGTATGACACACATTACAAATTCTTATATAATGGATATTTAATTACTGATCGAAACTATACCAACAGGCAATAGAATTATTCTTATCAAATCCATAACATGAAAAGGTCAAAATTCCAACTTCACATTCTTAACTAAAGGAAGACTTTCAATCCACATCAGAGACTATGTGAGACTATCCATGTGCACTCCTGCTGGGAATCTGAAAATATTGGAGGTAGGTCAGCTTCACCCTAAGGCCAGCCCTCTCCTCTCTTCCACACCCTCTCCAGCATCAGAACTGGACTCAAAGAAGGACAAAACTTAGAGAAGGGAGCAAATAGATGAAAAAGGAGCTGGCAGGGGTAGCAGGGAGGATGCAAGCAAGAAGGTGTTGGAGATAACTCTGCTCTTGGAAGAGTGGACACAGGGAATGGAGAACAAACTGAAGAGCCAAAGAGAAGCCACAGCTAATCAATGCTGTTCTCTTAAGAAATATCACCTGTCAAAAGTTCTTCTAGAATATTCTACCTGATTCCATGTAGGTGTTCGACCAGTGAATGGTAATGCCATTTTGGGGGTGTTTTTTGTTTGTTTCTGGGGTGGTTTTGTTTTGTTTTGTTTTTGTGTGTGTGGTGTGTGTGTGTGTTTGCCATTTTTAGATTGTACCATCCCCTGCTTCAAAACAAAGGGAGAAGTGATGGGTTTATAGTGTAAATTTCCCACCTTATTAAACATGGGGAAGTGGAAAATTAAGCCAAGAGAAGAGGAGACTTTTATCTAATTATCCTTGTCCACAGAATGTTTGCTAATTCCTTCTCAAGGAGTAAATGACAAAGCTACCTCACTTTTTGTAGGATGTGTTTAGTTAGTTACACTTTAAAATATAAGTGTTATGGGGGCTCCTGGGTGGCTCAGTCGGTTAAGCATTCCACTCTTGATATCAGCTCAGGTCTTGATCTCAGGGTTGTGAGCTGGGCTCCATGCTGCATTGGACTCCACACTAGGCATGAAACCTTCTTTTAAAAAGTCTATGTATCTATATATCTATGTATCTAATCTCCGTGTGTATGTGTGTGTGTATGTGTGTGTGTGTGTGTGTGTGTGTGTGTGTGTGTGTGTGTGTGTGTACAAAATCAGTTAATTATTCACTTGTAGTGGAAAATGGGCCATTCTTTTTTTTTTATTTATATATGAAATTTATTGTCAAATTGGTTTCCATACAACACCCAGTGCTCATCCCAAAAGGTGCCCTCCTCAATACCCATCACCCACCCTCTCCTCCCTCCCACCCCCCATCAACCCTTAGTTTGTTCTCAGTTCTCAACAGTCTCTTATGCTTTGGCTCTCTCCCACTCTAACCTCTTTTTTTTTTTTTTTCCTTCCCCTCCCCCATGGGTTCCTGTTAAGTTTCTCAGGATCCACATAAGAGTGAAAAAAATGGGCCATTCTAAGGTTAATCACTTGTTATTAAAAATTCCAGGTAAGAATCATAAAAGAACATTTATTACAGCAAAAATAACTACATCTGGATAGGACTCTAATCACCAGCTATTAACTCAATCAATGCTCAAAGAAGGATAGTTCATCTTTTATTCTAGGCTTCATTAAAAGAAGCAGCAGAAGTGCCTGTTCACATCTCTAGATCATTTGCTATTGACTTGTTTTCTTTTTGTTGAGTTATAAAAGCTTTTTATATATTCTGGATACAAAACCTTTATCAGATATGCAAATATCAGATATTTTGCAAACATTTTCTCTCAGTCTGTGGTTTATCTTTTCATCTTCTTTAATTTTTTTAATGTTTATTTATTATTTTTGAGAGAGACAGAGACAGAATGCGAGTGGGTTAGGGGCAGAGAGAGAGGGAGACACAGAATCCAAAGCAGGCTCCAGGCTCTGAGCTGTCAGCACAGAGCCCAATGCAGGGCTTGAATTCACAAACTGAGATCATGACCTGAGCTGAAGTCGGATGCTCAACCAACTCAGCCACCCAGGCACCTCTATCTTTTCATGTTCTTGATAGTATCTTTCAAAGACCAGTTTGTAATTTTTATGAAGCCCAATTTATAAGAGTTTTTTTTTTTCTTTCATAGGTTTGTGGGATTTTTTTTGTCCTAAGAAATCTTTGCTTACTTCAGGCTAAGTACACTAATCAAAAAGATTAGTTTATACATTTTCTTCTAGAAGATTTATAGTTTTAGGTTTTGATTTTAGGTCACTGATTCATTTCAGATTGCAAATAAGCACACAAAAAAAAAGATGTTTAAAATCATTAGTCATTAGGGAAAATGCATGTTAAAATCACAAGGAAATACCACTTTACACATATTAGAAAGCCTAAATTTAAGGGGAAAAAACCCTGACCGTAACAAGTACTGACAGGCATGAAAAGCAACTGAAATTCTCATATAGTGATAGTAGAAATACAAAACGGCACAACCACTTTGGAAAACACTTTGGAAGCAGCTGTAAAGACATGGAATTTTGAGCTGGAAAAATCTTAGAAAATAAATGTATTTCACCCCCTCTCCCATCTCTCCACCCTGAGGAACTTTCAGATGAGGAATATGTGCCTCAAGGAAAAACCTGTCTGTATCTTCCACAGCAATTATTACCCTGAACATACCATAATCACACTCCTTACTATCATCTGTCTGGTGTGGGTATTTTTCTCTCTTCATTGGTTTTCTTATTGCACAATTATTATACATATTCTCACTGTAAAGATTTAAACAACATAAAGATAATAGAATAAATTATTAAGGTTCCTCTTCATCCTTCCCTGGCCAACTCCTGTTTGCTCATGAAAATAATTCATTGTTTTAGTTTGATAAATGTTCTAGCTCTTTTTCAATGTTTTTACATATGTGCATGCATGTATATACAGAAAGACAGATGTGATTTTTGCAACATAAATGGAACTGCACTATAAATATTCTTCTATGACCTACTTTTTCAACCAAGTTACACGTCTGAGATATATGTGTGTGTGTGTGTGTGTGTGTATACATACATATATATATACGTGCACACACACACACACACACACACACACACATATATAAAATGAGGCCCAGGGAAGAACTTGTCTATAACCTCTAGTACACTTTCCTTTCTCTATATATACATATAATCCATTCTTTATAAAATTGTAGAATATTCTAAAATATGCATGGGTCATAATTTATTCTACTTATTTTCCTATTTATAAGCATTTAGATTTTTTCCCTAACTTTTCATAATTAAAAACTATACTACAATTAACACACATATATCTTTGTGCATCTTTGTGCAACGTGTACATTTCCTTAGTACAGGCTTCCAGAAAGGCAATGGCCAAGAGATCAAAGAGTTTTAATATTTTTATTTTGAGAAGTACAGTTACATCTTAATGATCTACCAAAAATCTGTAATGGTTTACATCCATATCAACAGTGTAAGAACGTGTCTATTTCACTGCTTTATTACCTTCACTGGTTATAGCCAATACTTTTAATTAATGCCAATCTGAGGGATGCAAGATACTATCACATTGTTGTTTTAATCTGCATTTTCCCAATTTCTAGTGAAGTTGAACATTCTTTTGTTTTATGGATCACTGGCTTTTCTTCTGTGAATTGACTGTTCATATCCTTTCGTTTTATACTGTTAGGGTTTTTTTTCCTTTTCATTTATATGAGCTCTATATTTATTCAGAATGTTAATCATTTGTCTTTTATATGTGTGGCAAATATTTTCTCCCAGACGAAATGCTTGTCTTTTTATCTTTGTTTTTGGTATCTTTCATCTTATAGATATTTTAATTTTTATCATAATGTTGCTTTACTCTCTAATTATGCACATCTTAATCATACCTGTTACTTTAAGGTCCTTAAAGCCAAACTGTAGACACACGTATGTTTCATTTTCATTCCCTGAGAAACACATTAAAAAAAGAACTCTGAAACTTTGTCTAGTCCTTTATAGGATAATAGGTGATAATCAATCATTGGAGAATTTCAAAAAATCATTTAAAAGGAATTCTTCACACTAGTAACTGGCTTGAAAATGTTTCTTGGGTGAGAGTATGGACTAGTTAACATCAGGAGCAGTAGACTGGGTGGGCAGGCACTGGGTGGATGGTGGTACAGGTACTGGAAGACATTCCAGTTGGCTACGTACATAGTTTCTGAAAATGATCAAGGCAGACAACTGAAGGCAACACCAGTTTTGGGCCACCTGAGAGAACAATAACAAAGTACCAAAAGAGCTAAGCCCAATACAGTGATGGCCAATCTGGGAGCAGGCAGTACTGACAAGACAGATAAGCAGGTGGACTGGCGACCTTCATCAGGGAGATGTGTTCCCCAGGGAGGGGTTCAAGGTCACTAGGGGGGAAAGAGCAGGAACTGGGTTCTCTACCAATGCTTCTCAAACATCAGTAGGTAGATGAGTCACATGGGAGTCTGGTCAAAATGCAGATTTGGGTTCAGTGGGTCTGAGGCAGGATGTTAGATTCTACATTTCCCAACAAGATCACAGATGATGCTGACACTATTGGTCCCTGAACCATGCTCTGAGTAGCAGAGTTCTAGGAGGCCTATGTCAACTAGGCACCGAGAAGCCTCACATTTCAGTGGCAAAATGGGATAAGAATGTGAAGAGTAATGTAATGCAGACATCAGAATGTGAGACAGCTACTTACGTCCCTCCTGGTGGCATTTGGGATGGCTTCCTACAATGGGGTAGGGCTGATCCTGTACAGGAGCCTGAGGCTATGGGAAGGGTAGGACAACAGGCTCCAAGATAGGCAGGGACTGAGCAGTGACATCTAATGCTTTGGAATCTGCACATGAAGAGCTACGCATTATCTGTGTTCTGAGCACCTTGAAGCCCTTTCACATATTGCTAGTTCCATTAATGCAGCTCTTTGCTATTTCTACTTTCCCTTCCAGCTGTCCACATTTTGGCTTTTCACACCTCCATCAGAAGACGGCAAGAGGAAACAAAATATTAGAATAAAAACATGCTCATTTGTCTACCTGTTGCCAAGCCTGGACACGGTAGAAATTGAAAGTATTGAAAGTATTTTTATGAGAAAAAATTCCAAACTTTTTTTCCATGTGGCCCACTTAGGTAAACATAAAGATCAAAGACCCACCTATAATTTGAGCTTCTACTTTTCAGCAGAGAAAGAACTCAGTGCTTTAAAAAATTAAATTAAATTGTAAGAAGAGCAAGACAAAAATAATGAAGACAGTACCAAATTTTTGTGTCTACAACACACAAATTGATCATGATGAAGTCGCTTTCGATGACACACAGGGAAAATTAAAATCTACAGAGTTCTGTATTATTTTCTTATAAAATGATTGTTTCACAGCCCACCAGGAAGAAGACCTCATGCTAGAGGGACTGCTGGGCTGAGCTGGAAGCTTCAGGACTGCTCTGAGAAGCCCTGAAACTCCTTGGGGAGGCTTGCAGCCTAGATAAGAGGAGTCTCCGCCTTCCAGCCCTCGTTTTAACAACAGAAGCTGTTTTCATCAGCCCACTGCACAACATTAATGACTGGTTTCCAAGGCTAATACAGAGTCTGAGAATCACCAATTCAGAGCTACGATTCTATGTATTATCTCTGAATTTGACTTACACTATACCATCACTCATAAATATAGGCAATACAGGGTTAACTGTATAAGTTTATGGAGGGAATATTCTCAAATTCTTTTATGAGATAAACTTGTGCTGCACACTACTTGGATCAAGAACTACTACATAAATGCTAAGCACAGTGTAATTGGGAATAATAAAGATACTCTAATGAAGCATCTTGAAAGGGAAGAGCCTCAGGTATGCTGAGAGGTTAGGTATTTAAGTGTAATGCTCCTGGCTTTGATGATTATTTTTAAATACAATTTCATTGCTGTGCATCTATAAATTAGTATCCAGGAGTAGGAAATGATTCTATAGTAAGAATGAGATGCTATAGATAATGGGACTGAATGAGATACTATAGGTAATGACATAGACTTTCACGTCCTATTATTCATGGGAAGAGGTCAATAATGCACGGCATCATATACTAGAGCAACCGAGTTATTGAATGTTTTCCAGACTTACTTATATAATCAGCCACAATGTCAAACAAAGGATAGGTTCTCATAGTAAAATGACCCAAGTACAGTAACGGTAAAGGTGAATCTTGAAGGATTTTCCTCCCTCTTTTCTGCAGTGCAAGAGCCTAAATAGCAACTTTTGGCAGAAAGCTGGTGCTTACTAAGTTTTCGTACGGTATCATTTTCCAAGTAAATTTATTTCACAAAGACCTACATCGTTGCCATCCTTCATATTAAACAGTTGATTCAGCCCTGCTCTAATCTCAACAGTAAGCGAGGTTCTCACCCTCAGAATCAGCTGAGCCTTCCTGAGATCATTTCATTTTAGCTTTACTTGGTGATTATCATTTCATGCCTAGCTCTCCATCAGATTGTTAGTTTGAAGAGAACTGAATTAAATCTGTCTTCACCACTGTACACTCATTACCAACACAGTGCCTAGAGCACGGTCACTGAATAAATATTTATTGAGACAATGAATGTACTTACCAGGAGAACATGTGACCTCTAAGGCCCAGTTCAAGGTCTTTAATAGCTTTGGCAGCAAAGGATCCTTCTCTACTATACATTTCCTTGATTTGTGTTGTGTCTCCTTCTGGCCCTCAAAATTTGTTAGGACCTTTTTGTGTGTGAATGAATATAAATTTTAAAGCACATAAGATGACACTTTTCACATAATAATACTCAATAAATATTTATTAAATAAACAGATGAATGAGATTACTGGATTTGCTTTTTATATATAATTTTTTTAAGTTTTCATTTATTTATTTTGAGAGAGTGAAAGAGAATGAGCAGGGGAGAGGCAGAGAAAGAGGGGGACAGATGATCCGAAGCATGTGCTGACAGGAGAGAGCCTGATGCTGGGCTCAAACTCACAAACCATGAGATCATGACCCCAGCCAAAGTCAGACCCAGGTGCCCCCAGGTGCCCCCCAGATTCCCCCAGATTATTGAATTTTCTAAGATGTTACAACTCTTATGAAGTTACTTAGCACATTATTTGATATAATAAAACTCTGGTTAATTATGGAGGCTTGTGTAGAAAGTTGTAGTTTCATAATTTTTATTAATAAAAAATAATAAGCATGCATGTGTGTATCACTGTGCACAATTTACAGTGTGTGTCCGTTTTGCTTCTTGGCACATAAACCATGGAAATCCTGAAACCAAACTGCCACCTCACAGCCACTGCCAAGCATAGGCATTTTTTAATCCTTGAGGTTTTTCAACACCTTAAGTAATGCTTTTTCAAATGCGGGAACACTGATATGCAGACCTACTTATTGTCCATGCACAAAGCCATTCCTCAAAACGATTACGATATGCTCTCCTGGATGTCATTAAAAATCAGTGCCTTATTTTTCTAGGAAAGGTTAGCTGAAGTCCTGCATGAAAGCAAGTGATGGAAAATACAATTCTTCAAGCCTCCTTTGGCTTCTTGGGTCCATACAACAACCTTGACAGTCCACTTCCAAAGTCAAGGAATGCTTCTTACAAAACCCAGACATCTTTGAGTAACTTGTTTTGTTCTTAACACTTGTTCCCAGGAGCTTAATAAATACTATCTTTACAATTGTTCAGTGGCAAAATAATGAATCCTTGGTGTACGCTCATCCTCTGCTTTGCTATTAGAGGAGACACATGCAGACCCTTTTAACCAAAACCCAATTCAAGGGCAGAAAGCAGTTCTAAAAACTGTTAAAATTCAAATACTTAGTAATTGTATGGGCAGCATGTGCGCTGCAGAAAGGGCTATTATTTTGAAAGATAAATTGCACCTTGTTGAGGAATTTCAAATATCATCTGAATATATTTATAACTGAAATGCTCCCAAGTTTACGAAGAGCTCTCAATGAAACTGCAACCTTGTATAGACAAGTGTCCATGGAGGAACAATTTCAAAACTATCTCTTTTTTTTATTTCCTTGTGAGGTCTCCAACAATCTAGGGCATTAAAGTTGATGAATAGGTCAGACTTCAACTCCTCCTGCCTCTCTTGCCTTTCATTTGTCCATATCTCAAGCTTCACAGAAATGACAGATTTTACACTTTACCTCATATTGCTTCCCTTAGCTCCTCCTTTTCCTAGCGAATCTCTGTTTTACTGTTTACTTAAAAAGGTCATTATTCAGAAGGGAAATTAGTCAGCACATAATCCGAATAAGAGAAAACAATTTTAAGTTAACCCAATGAGAAGTTTGCATTTAGAGACCATTTGGTGGTTTTATCTTCACCTAACTTTTATAGATCCTGTTTTTTTTTTTTTCCAATGTTTATTTATTTTTGGGACAGAGAGAGACAGAGCATGAACGGGGGAGGAGCAGAGAGAGAGGGAGACACAGAAGCGGAAACAGGCTCCAGGCTCTGAGCCATCAGCCCAGAGCCTGACGCGGGGCTCGAACTCACGGACCGCGAGATCGTGACCTGGCTGAAGTCGGACGCTTAACCGACTGCGCCACCCAGGCGCCCCTATAGATCCTGTTTTTAACTAGTTAAATGACTGTTGAGATCACCTAATTTCACTGAGCTTTCACTTCTTTGTATTGGACAAGACTGGATTGTGTGTTCCAGCTCTTAAGACTTAGATATCAATCAACCACCCTGGAAAAGTGAATTCATGCAAAGCCCATTATTATTATGTCTAGAAGGTCAACCTTCCTTCAAGCGTTCTCATGTATGCAATGACCAGAGGCCAGCCTTGATCAACTTGATGGAAGAAGTACCACTAAAAGTGCCACTAAAAGATCAGAACCATCTGGTGCTGGATAAGAGTATTAATGGAAAAACGTTTACTGAAAGAACCTTACCAAAATAGCCAATTACCTGGTGTCTGCTCAAATAAGGAATCAATTAGCAGTCAAAATCTGTAAAATGACAATGGCTTTGGCAGGGGAAAATCTACTGGACTTCATCATGTCCGGAAGCAAACGGACTCAGCAAGAAGCCTTCAGATTTTGGGTCCAAAAGTAAGTAACAATTCACAGGAATAATTAAGGACAAAAACGAGAGCATATTTGTGAGAATTAATATAAGTCTAGGGAAATTCATATTAAAGAAGCTTTACAGAAAACTAATATTTATACCCAATACAAGGGCATCATACTATCAAATAAAACTCTCTGGTTCTGTCCTCTCCCTTCTTCCTATTTTTTTTTTCCATTTTTGAAAGAGAGAGAGAGGGAGAGAGCCCATATAAGCAGGGGAGAGGGAAAGAGGGAGAGAGAGGGGTGGGGGAGAAAGGGGGAGAGAGGGAAACAGAAAAGAGAGAGAGAAAAGAGAGAGAGAGAGAGAGAGAGACAATCTCAAGCAGGCTCCACACTGAGCATGGAGCCTGATACATGGCTTGGTTCCACAACCCTGGGATCATGACCTGAGCCGAAATCAATAGTTGGACACTCAACCAACTGAGCCACCAAGGCACACTGGTTCTTCCTATTGTTTGATTCCTGGGCCTCAAAATTCAATATGGAGCATCTGGAAAACTAGAATAGTTGTAGATATTCAAATCCAAGTGAATATACTGGCAGTACTATATATCATCAAATATAATATAAAGACAAAGATTCCTAACATCACCCAGCCAAACTTTCTTAAAGATTGTTTGGGGAGATAAAAATATAACAGTAATGAGAAAGGATGGATATTTGAGAAGATTGGGAAAGATAATGTGAGATATCATCTAGAAAAGCTCTGTATACATTACTTTTGCTCAGATTTAAGATTTAGCTTACTCCTGCTTTGTCACGAGGCATCATAAAATCTTCAAAGATTCTTCAAGCCAGACAGATCTTTGTCTCTTCTATGTTATCCTGGATCCTAAGTTATTCCACCTTTTGTACTACTATTTCATCATATATAATACTACACTCTTTTTTTTTTAATTTTTTTTCAACGTTTATTTATTTTTGGGACAGAGAGAGACAGAGCATGAACGGGGGAGGGGCAGAGAGAGAGGGAGACACAGAATCGGAAACAGGCTCCAGGCTCTGAGCCATCAGCCCAGAGCCTGACGCGGGGCTCGAACTCACGGACCACGAGATCGTGACCTGGCTGAAGTTGGACGCTTAACCGACTGCGCCACCCAGGCGCCCCTATAATACTACACTCTTAATATTTCAAGTATGATTTATTTCCCAAAGATACTGCAAAATTCGTGAGTTCGATTTTGGAGATTTTGTTTTTATATCATTATATTTTAGTCAGATTTTAGACAGTTAGATTCTCTGATTTCTCTAACAAGATCTCTGTCTTTTGTATTTTAAGAAATCTTTCTCTATTAAAGACAATATAAGGTAGATCAGAAGAGAACTTGACCTCAAAATATATAGAATGTGGAATGGCCACAGAAGCATTTGGAGACCCTATAGAAAGCAGGGTCTTATTATTACCTCTATTGTTAGAGGTATTGATGATAGGGTTTATGCCACAAAAAATCAAATGGTCTCTATTACAATTATTCCTTGGAATAGCAAATTAAGGGCAGAACACCCTTTGTAAATTTCTTCACAGAATCTACTGAAATAAGCTTGTATTTGCTTAAACTTTGTCTCTTTAGTAGTCTTGGTTCCTACTACCTTGGAAGAAATAAGACTGCTTAAAACATTAACAGAAACTATACACTTCTGTGGCAGAGATAATACTGTGTATTCAACAAAACATTTCTTTTCCTTCCTGGATACTCAGAAAGATCTAATTTACCTTTCCTCTTTCATCTAATCAAAGTGCTCTGAGTACTTCTAGACAGGTAATGTCTAGAAGGAATGTGGTAAGGATGGTTGAGTGCCAAGTTAAAAGAGCCCAGATTTCTGATTCACTGTTTTTGAAAAGAGCTCACAAGAAGAACAGCCTGACCAAGAACATCTATCTGCATTGCATTCTATGAGAGCAAAAACTGAAGTTCTATTTTATGAGCCATGAGATGTCAATGTTCTGGTTATAGTGTCTAGCATTAATTATCCTGACTAGAACAACTTGCTTGTATCCACCAGGTAGAGTACTAAATAAATGCTTATTGAGTTTATGACATTTTTCATATTCTAATGCTTGCTAATTCCACTTTAATTCATTTCACGAGGTGACCAAGGCCTAAAGTAGTCTACCCAACACAAACCAAACATCAAAATCATCCCAAACCTTCTAAAATACAGCTTCAGAGATACAACGCACAGAGATATTGAATCAGTAGGTTTTCAGATGGAGCCCAGAAATCTATACTTGTCATATAGAGAATCCCATGTGATTCTGAGGTACAGCAGCCAAGTTTGGAAAGCCTAGACTACAGCTTTACAAGAGGAAAATAAGGACATACACCATGTCTTTCAGCACCAAGGACAATGGCTTTACCACAGAATACATTCTACATTCAATACAAGCTTGTAGTAGATTTGTTAACAGATGCAGGGGCTAACTCTGGCAAAATAATGAAGGCAACAATGATTTACACTGAAACAATTTTTCTTTTTCTTTTATTGTACAGGTGTCTAGAGCTCTGTGTTTCCTTTCTCCTATCTCCTATCAAAATCCACTCTATCAGGTGGGGGGGAGGGAGTGGATTCCTTCACTACTTTATACACTAAATAATAATATTGGTGTTGCTCAAACTATCTATGAAAAGGGGCCCACTGAAGCTAATACGTTCATAAAATGCAATAGAAACAAATTATGAGAAAATAAAATTTAAAAATCAAAGATATACAAAATACAAGTCCTAATTTTTTTATTATTGGCTTCAAGAGACTTAAAATTACATTTCAAAATATAAAATCAAAGCAAATATAACACAGGAGAAAATAAGTATCATGGACTGGCCCAGTCTAAAGACTAAACTTTACTGAACACTACAAATTATTAAAAAGCAAAATCTTCTACTTGTGGACATTTCCATTTCCACTGACAAAATATGTACACTGCCTTTATTTTAGAAAGCCAGCCATTGGCTAGCTACTGGTTTGGGATAGGGGTATTGAGACAGAGGTGTTTCCCAGGCCCTTCAGAAGTCAGGATAAAGACATCTAGGCCTGTGCTGAGGATTAGGGAGTTGTCTGGGGCATGGGAAGCAAGCATAGGTCCTGAGAGAAAACAGATCAGCAGCAAAATCTTAACAGAATTTTCACACTTTGGCTATGGTGAACTCCCAAGCTCCTCATTCGAAGCAATGTGGGTCCTGACTTGTACCTTTGCTTTCATTGAGCCAGCTGTGATATTAATATCCTGTTGTCAAAATTCTACTAACATGTGAAGGTACCAAACTTTTAAAATGTGGAAATTTTTTAAATGTAAAATTAAGCTAAGTGAAGTAATTTTGTTCAGTAGGGGACATATTTGCTATCGTATGGGGAGAAAGTTAACAGGGAACTGAGATTGATAATACCAACAAGAAACAGAAACAATATTTTAAAATTAAATAAATGGGTCATTTAGGGACCAACTGACAGATTCTTAATAAAGACTATAGAATGCATTAAACATTAGACTGTATGGAGAGAATGTTTGTAACTTTAATATGACAATATTACGTGATGAGAAAAACTATGGACTTTGATTTATTGTTTATTGGCACAGTTCTAGAATTATATTCCAGCATTCTGTCTCTGAGACCTTGGCCTTGAATTAAGTTGGTGACAGAGTAGAAATAGTACACATATTAGTACACTGTTCATTAAATTATGGAATAGTTGACAATTTGCATTCCCTCCTGCTTCCCCCCCATTTTGGTGCCCTTGACACAGTTTGGAAACCTCCTCATCTTATCCTCTACTTCAGGTCATCTGTTTGTCCCCATTCTCTCTAGGGTCTCCTTCCCTACCCCACCACTTTCCCTCCCTGCAATTTTGCAAGCTATCTCTATCCTCGTGATTTGGTTTCAGCTTATAAAACTGTGTCTTTTCCATAATGCAATCAAACCAGAGAGCCTCTGCTTCACAGGTGGGTCTTGTGATCCACAGACTCTTATGAGTCTTTGTCCAGTCTCTGTTAAGAAAGTAAAAAAGAACAATGGAAGTAATTATCCTATTGATTTCAGCTATAAATCCTATTTTGCCCGAGTTGTACGAATGATGAGTATTATGTGAAAATGCTGCTCTCTAGTGCAACAGAACTGCAAATAATGTACATCTATTTCTTATAATCCCATCCAACATATCCCAAAAGGTTCAAATCGAACAAAACAGAGGTAATATGGTAGCTGAATCATAACGTAAGTATGGAGAAGAAAAGGGAAATTCCAAGCATAAGGAAGCTGTAGTGGGAATAAATGTGCTTAAGGAAATCTTATTTTAGTTACTTAAACAGGGGTCACAGATAAGAATATTACCAATCCATCAATAGACAATTACTTACAGCTTACTATACATTCAGGAATGAAGTGTGAAAACAGAAGTATCAACATGGGCTCCAACTTCAAAGAGTTGTTTGCAATTAGGTCCAGGTAAAAAGATAAGAAACACAAAAGTACATATTTGAGAGCTGGGGAATGTGGTACAGATTCAGTAGTCATATGCCACATTGAGCACTTGAAATGTGGTTAATCCAAATTGGGATATGCTGTAAGTATAAAATATAAACCAGATTTCTGAAGCTTAGAATGAAATAACAACATCTCATGAATAATCTCAACCTGATTGCATGTAGAAATGAAAATATTTTTAAAATAACAGATGAAATAAAATATATCATTAAAATTCATTTTACCTGTTTCTATAAAATGTAAAATTACATATATGCCTGTATTTTATTTGTTAGAGAGCATGGCTTAAAAAACTGTATTTCAAAGGAATGGGAGCTTAGTAGAGAAGGGAATAATCTGGGTCCCCTAGAAGAAATGGCCCTTGAATAGGTTTTGCTGAACTTGGAGAGAGCAGAGAGAATAAAAGGTGTGTCAGATCTGGGAAATGGGTGATGGGATAAAAGAGAAGGTAAGAAAAGAACAGAGAGAGAAGACCCAGTTTGGGGGCAGGGGCGGGGATTACAGAGAACACCCTGATGAGGATGGAAGAAGAACAAGATAGAGGGAGGGCAAAGAGACAGGAGTCTTTAAGGCCAGCCAGAGGCTTAGAGTACCTCAGAAGTAAGGCACCCCTTGAAAGGGTTTGAGTAAGGGAATTTTTGGATGAAAGCTGAAATTAAAAAAGAAAACTCTAGCAGTGAGTTATTTAAACTCTCATCCTATTAGAAGGTTCTTAAATCATTATTAAATTCAGATCCCCAAATAATAACACAAAACTAATACCACAAAAGCTCAGCCACCCGATTCAATATGAAATAACAACACATTCTCACATGTCCAATTAACCTTGCCCTTCAAAGTTTGGTGGTGTGTGTGTGTGTGTGTGTGTGTGTGTGTGTGTGTGTGTGTGTGTGTATGTGAGAGAGAAAGAGATTTTCAAAGGCTATCACACACAGGTGCTGTGATCTCTAACAGGGAGGGCAATAAGAGAATGGAAAGTAAATAGGAGGCCTGAAAACGCTTTCAGATGATGCACCTGAATTAACAGTCCCTTCTTTCATTGTCCATAAAAGAAGCTGTCTTTTCCTGAAAGCCCTTGGAAATGATGAAGTGCTCATCGATAAACATCAATTCCCTTTAAATCATAATGTTTGCCAGTCTGTCTTCCCCTAGCTCACTCTTTATGTTGGTCCAGAATGTGACTGTCACAACTATCTGGGTGAACAAGATTGTGAAATGTGGTCATAAAATACACGATTATTTTTAAACTCATCTTTGTCACATTGTGATGCTCCACAAAACACCTTTCCCTGGGCTACGATTCATTTTAATTGATCCCATCAGCACCATATCTATATCCTGAGTGCCTTCACAATACCCTCTATTTCCAGAGAAGCCCATCAGGTTATGGGTTTGTTAGTAATAAAAATTACCAAGAAGCAGTCTGTGGACGATAAGAGCAATACAAATTCTAAGGAGAGGTAATAAGAGAAATAATGAGCATCCTTCTCACTCCTTGGAAGTGAACAATTCCGAGCTCCCCGAAGCAACACTTAACCTATTGTATTAAACAGTAATGGACAAATATTAAAAATGTTGATGTCAGCATTTAGAATCTGTTGGCTTCAAAATGTCATTTAAAAGTTAAGTTCTCCTAAGTATTGTTTATCACGTTTCTTTCTACAGGGTTCTTTTCTTACTAGGACAGAGCCTTAAACCCCAGAAGAATAATTTTCCTCCTGTTTTAATGATTTGTTTACTGGTTCACTCCAGAGTGTGAGCTGGAAAAAAGGGAAGTGTCATAAAGTCTTTTATGTACCAGGATTTTCCACGATGTCACATTGGTAGCACTTCCCATTGCCAAAACTATTTGCAGAGCTGGACAAATAAGCATCCAGCGAGCTGCTATGGGGACCCGATCGCTAACCAGAGCACAGGCTGCACACATTTCACCTTCTCCCAATCTTCTTGGGGTGTGTACCTGCTAATCCTTTATGATATATAAGAGAGCGAGGAAAGTGATAGAACAGCCCCAATGGCACAGACAGCTCTTTTTCTCTCTAAACAAGAAGAATTAGTTGGACTGAAAGGTGGGCTATTCTAGGGGAGTGAGAAAGAGGTGACAGAATCAGAAGGGCCTGAGAGGGCCATCATTTTAGACTATTTCAGGAAGGAAAATAAGTATAATGTGCTTGACGTGACTTTGAAGCTCTCTTCTGAAGAAGTCCATGCTGAACTGGGGGCACCTTGCAAGATGCAGATTCTGGAAAGCTAACAAGACTTGGCAAAAAGGAGGCAGGAGTTAATGTTGTCAAATAGGGAGTACCAGTCTTCTGCCCTCCCATGTTTAGGGCATACAGCCAGCATTACTCAATCACAGCACTGCTATCACAACCCTTGTCAATAAAGGGATCCAGGCACGAACTACTGATAAATGGGCATTTGCACTTGAGGTGAACTCCATTTACCATACTGTTTGGACTTTAGGCTTAAAAGTGAAAGGAACCACCATTTTCCTTTGCAACTTGATTTATCCCATGTCACTTGGAGGAAGGCAGGCAGGCAAAGCTTCAGAGCAGAACAAAGATAAGTTGATATACTAATACCAAAGACATAATTATTAAAAAAGAATTGTCAACTTCTGAGTCCCCACACTTAAAACGTGCCAGGTATTCTAAGTGTCATTTCTAATCCCCATGATAACTCTTTTCAGGGGGCATTATTATCATTCCCACCAACCCCTCCTTTCTGTGGAGGAGACTGGGACTTGGAGAAGGGACCTTCCCCAAACCACAGCACTCGTAAGTAGCAGAACTGAGATGAGAACTCTGATCCTCTGATCCCAAGTCCCAAATTTACTATTCTAAGCCATTTCACAAAGTGGGAAGTGGTTTTAGAGTTATGAACTTATTTAACATTTATCTTTTATTTATAGGAAGTGATAGTAGATGTCTATTTATCGAAGTGATATAAAATCTTCCTTTAAAATACATTATATTGGGGCGCCTGGGTGGCGCAGTCGGTTAAGCGTCCGACTTCAGCCAGGTCATGATCTCGCGGTCTGTGAGTTCGAGCCCCGCGTCAGGCTCTAGCTGATGGCTCAGAGCCTGGAGCCTGTTTCCGATTCTGTGTCTCCCTCTCTCTCTGCCCCTCCCCCGTTCACGCTCTGTCTCTCTCTGTCGCAAAAATAAATAAACGTTGAAAAAAAAATAAAAAATAAATAAATAAAATAAAATACATTATATTTATGGGGCACCTGGGTGGCTCAGTCAGTTAAGTGTGTGACTCTTCATTTTGTCTCGGGTCATCATTTCACAGTTCATGAGTTCGAGTCCTGCATCGGGCTCAGCACTGACAGTGCAGAGCCTGCTTGGAATTCTCCCTCTCCCCTCTCTCTACCCCTACTCTGCTCATGCTCTATCTCAAAATTAGTAAGTAAATTTTTAAAAAAATTAAATAACAAAATAAAATGAATTACATTTCAAAAACCAACACTGATTTAAAGAAAAATATAAGAAAGTTATCTCAGATATTTACAAGGATATGGCAAAAGGCACTGTGTTAATACATCCATTTACTAGGAAGTCAAAGTAAAATGGCGTGAAATCGTGATTTTTACTGATCACTCCTTAAAGCTCACATAAAAGAGTACTCAAACCTGGATACACAGGGTGAACAAATAGCTTGCTGGCCTACTGGGCTTCCTCTTCTATACTCTTGGGAAACTCCTATGTTAATCAAGCACTCACAGCCTGGGAAGGAGTTTCTATTCTCAGTAAACTGAAGCTGCCTTCAGGAAATTAAGAGGTATCTATTTTGCACTTTATTCCCTTAAGGTCAGGATCTGTGCTTTTAATAGTGACAATTAGCTAACATATATAATTAAGCCATGCAAGTGAATGAAGGGAAAGCAAGGGGAGGAACCCAGGAGCTAGTTTCTTTCTCCAGACATCTTACATAAACAGTACTCAAAGACTGACCCCCAAAGGTGATTTCTTAAAGTGTCAGGAAGGAAGTGCCGACAATAGGGCAAATGTTTTGAGGACAAGTAGAGTTTCTGTAGAACTCCTGAAATAACATGATGTACAAATGTCCTCATTACCTCCAAAGGGTAACCCATTCATAACTACAGTAACAGCTGATGTTTGTCAATATAAATTTCCAGAGTGACTTCCTAATTTTTTTCCATTTTGTTTATTTTGAGAGAAAACTCTTAACAACATCAAACCACCTCTGGCCAAAATCATTCACTGATATCAGCAAATAGCACTAATATGACTCCTCAATTCTAATTCCCCCTCACATTTAAACATTTCTGAAATTAGATTATACCTTACACCTGAGTGACTATACATTCAGTGTGGTCTTTTTCCTTCCTCATCACATCTCCCACTTCATTTTCCCCTTGGCATTGAGTAAATATAATGTGTTAGTGGGAATTAGGCTCAGTCATAATTTTAGAAGTATGTCTAGACAAATTATAGACAAATATAAGCCTCTCTACATATTATTGGCTTTGAAGTCATTTCTTTTTTAAACCATTAAACACTAAAACACGTTGTTAGGGAAAATGCATTTGAACAAGAGACCAAGCTGGTAGAAAGAAAGAAAAAATTATATAATCAAAAGAATGCCACTATGTCCCCAAGGTTAGAGTCACCTTACTATCAAGTAAGTCTAGAGCAAGGAGAACCACATAATTCATAAATTAAAATTTCCAGTACTCATTTATCTTTATTTTTAATAATTCCATTTGTGTTCATGTGTTAGATCACAAGGTCATGTGTTACTCTTCATCCTGGCTTCTCATGTAAACTACAAATAAGTTTTTATGATAATGATGTATGGGGTTAGCTATTTATCTTCCCGACAAAGAGATACCTACAAAGAAAAAATTATTCTGCCTCTGAGATGGGATGGCATTAAAGGAATGTTTTCCAGATGCTTTTATAAAAAAAAAAAAAAGCTTAAAGAATATATGCAACATAAAATTTCAATGTAGGCAAAAAATTGTCAAAAAAAAAAAAAACAGTCAAAACAAAGGCTACTTTTGGTGGGAAGGGAGGGGATTGTGATAGAGAAGGGGCTTGAAGATTTCTTCTAGGCACAGGGAGGCTGGCAATGTACTTTTTCTTGACCTGGATGGTGATTACACAGGTGTGTTTACTTTTTGATAATTCACTGAGCTGTGCCTTCTTCCATGTATGTGCCATATTCTTCAAATGAAAAAGAAGTTTATAAAATAAATGCAACAGATACAGGATTTCCTATAATATATTATTTGTTGACCAAAAAAAAGGGGAGAGGATTTATTCTGCCTTCAGGTAAACTGAACTAGGGGCTTTAATATTACATTGACTACAGGGTAAATGTTGACACTAAGGACATTAATCTTGATGTTCTCCCAAGTCATTATCTGTTCCCTGGCATTATCAGAATAAAATATATCTCTATAGAAATAACAATTTCTGGTCAATCTCAAAGAGTAACACTAAGCATGGAAATCAGAAATATTGATCTTGTGTTGGTATAAAGATGTTTCTATTGAAGTGAAATCATTTCTGTAAAATTGTACACTTGCTGTCCTAACACACATAACTGGTCCTGGAATTGCACTGTTCAGGAGACACTCACAAGTGAAAATGACTTCTTTCAATAAGCAGGTTCCAACAGGATCGTTTTGGGGTGTGGATGCTAGATTCCTCTATCTCAGGTTACCCAGGTTACTGAGGACTGAAAGTGGCTCAGTAAGTACTAACTCTTCCTGCCCCCAGCACAAAACAGGAATGATTCCATGAATGGGTGCGGCTTTGGACAGGGGTGATGACAAAAGGATGGAGCACAAGAGGTCTTATGTCCCTGGGAACCAAAACTGGGAGCACCAAAAACATGTGTCTATTCTAACCACCAACAATATGTATGGGACATTAAATTGATTCACATGCCAAATTTGCTGGCTCCATCACTGACTTTGGGTGGTGTCTGTTACAGAGCAAACAAAGACATTGAGGGCCCAGTGTCTCTTCCCACTCCCAGCCTGACTCATGTTAGAGGGAAAGGGTTGGAATTTCCCCTGAAGGTTTTGCACTCCTGTTGAATAATGCCCCCGCAAAAGGTGCATCCATGTCCAAATCTCTAGAAGCTACGAAAGTCACTCTACTTGAAAAAAGGGTCTTTGCAGGTGTAATTAAGGATCTTGAGAGGAGATTATCCTGGATTATGGAAGTGGACCCTAAATTCAACAACAAATGTCCTTATAAGAGACAGAAGAAGAGAAGGAAAGGTGAGACTGGTGTGGCAGAGGTGGTAGTGACATGGCCGGGAGCCAAGGAAGCCAAGGAAGGCAAGGAATGCACCCAGCCACCTGAAGCTGGGAAAGACAAGAAAGGCCTCTCCCCTTGAGCCTTCGGAGGGAATAGAGCCCTGCATTCTGGGCTTCTGACCTCCAGAACTATGAGGAAATAGCGTTCTGTTACTTTAAGTCATCCAGGTTGTGGTACTTTGTTATGGCAGCCCTAGAAAACTAACCCAAATACGCACCTAGAGACACTGCTCGTCAAGAAGCACACAATTCCCTCATGAATGAAAAATACTCATCCTTTGGTAACTTGCAGGCGTTTAGTGTTTCTCTGGGTGGCAAGTGGTAGAATATCTTCCCAGAGGAACCCAAGAGACAGGGTGTACCAGGGACAAGTCACCGCCCCCGCTCTCCTCGTGCACGGATGCCTCTGATGGACAGGGTGTGAGTGCACACTTGCACTTTTTTATGTCTAAACTATTTCACTGGATGAATCATTATGCAAGTCTGATCAATTCAAATACCCAAGAGTAGATGATAACTGTTTTCTGGCTGGTGAAAGGAGCCTAGCTTTACTGGAAGTTCCCAAGTAATGTCTTTCAACTCAGTGTTACTGAAAAAAATAATTAATTATCAGGAATTAGGTGCTTTCGGCATCTGCATCATTTTTACTCACTTATCTCAGGCAACACCTGCAGGCTCTTCCCTGTTTCTCTGTTCACTCAGCTCATTCTGGTCCTTATCACTCATAGAAACTTCTGCATCTGCTAGGTACCTGGAAAGGTTAAGCCTGTATCTCTCCTCTCTCCCTGCTTGATTGGGCCCATGCCTTTCCCATCCCCTCCTCAACACTGCCTGAGTCCCACTCATCTCCCTTACCCTAGTTCACAGCATAAAACCTTTTCAAAAAGATACAGAAGCAGCAGGTAAATACAAATGCAAACAATGAGATAGCACTTTACATACATCAGAATAGCTACTATCCAAAAAAAAAAACAAAACAAAAACCCAGAAAATAACAAGCATTTGCAAAAATACAGAGAAACTGGAACCCTTGTCCACTATTGGTGGGAATGTACAATGATGCAGACACAGCAGAATACAAACAAAAAAATTTTGAAATAGAATTACCATATGATCCAGCAATTTTCTGGGGATATACCCAGGAGAATTGAAAGCAAGGTCTCAAAGAGATCTTTAAGCCATGTTCATAGCAGCATTGTTCACAACAGCCCAAAGGAGGAGGCAGCACAATGTCCATCAATGGATGAATGGATAAACAATGTATGGTTTACATATACAATGGAGTACTATTCAGCCTTCAAAAGGAAACAAATTCTACACGCTACAACATACATGAACCTTGAGACGTGGTTTAGCACTAAGTGCTAAATGATATAAGCCAGTCATAAAAAGGCAAATACGGTATGATTCCACTTACATGAGGTATCTACAGTAATTAATAGAAACAGAAGGTAGAATGATGGTTGCTAGGGCTGGGAAGAATGGCAAGTGGGGAGCTGTGGTTTAATGTGTACAGAGTTTCAGTTGCACAAGATGAAAAGATTCTGGAGATTGGTTGCACAGCAATATGAATATACTCAATGATACTGAATTGTACACTTAACAGTGGTAAATTTTGTTATGAGTATTTTACCACAAATAAAAATTAAAAGAGATATAAAATATTTCAATTAGATAATAATACAATCACCTACCCAGACTTGGAGCTCTTCTCCCACTGTCTGTATCCCTATCCCTTCCACCTTCCAAAGTTGGTGTGCATCTGGGTCAAGCATTATTTCTCTACTTTTACTTTCCTTCTACTTACCCCCAACCGATATGTAGTATCATCCTGATACATCTCAAAAACACAATGTTGCCTGGAAAACAGCAAGTTGCAAAATACCACTAATGTAAATGTTAAAAGGCACACAAACACAAAAGGTAACTTTGAGAAGAAGTGACTGTCCCCACACCTACAGACTAGACACTACTAGAGTGAACTTTCCTCAGACTTAACTTTCTAAAACATTTGAAACAATCTGCCTGCTTCTTGATGAGCAGTGTCTGTACCTCACATTCAAGGTCCTATTTTTGTTCCCTTGCCTACTTGGTCAGATCGCTCACTGAATGCCCCTCCCATTTAGCCTGGCTAAGACCTCAGTCTTTCCAGTTATGGCTTCACCTCCTGGGCAACACCGTCATAGACAACTTATCATAGATTCAATACCTAGCCCTGGGATCCTCCTGCCTGTGTGTTCATTGCCACACATGCCCCTACCAGATCCCAATGGGTGGGCCTCAGAAACTTCAGTGATTAACAGATGATGTTGAAAATATGCATTTTTATTTTAGGTTTATGTTAAGATTGGCTTCATGCATTATGGAAATACCTGAACAATTAAACTATCAAAGAAAAAAATCGAATCAAACACTGACACTGAGACACAAAGCTGGGTGTTTGAGCCCTTTTTATGGCAAGAAACTAGCAAGTTATCTGATCATAAACACTTTACTTTTTCATATTCATCCTCAAGTCCATGTGTGACTTGGATGACCCACTCCCAGGGATGTAAAAATTATTTCACTTTTGTATAGAAAAGATCTTCGGTTTTTAATGAAGGCTTCATGGTCCAGTAATCCGACCTAAAAATCAGAAAGCCAGAAAGATGTGTGACAAGCTTAAATGCTTTCCCTCTTTACTTTTCTGCATAAGGTAAGTAATTTTTATAAGAGACTACGGTGCACTCTGTATATCGGCATTTTTGGTTTTGCAGTTGAACTACATGAATGCAACGGCGTTGGTAAGCAAAAGCAGGGCTGATGTGGTTTTATAAGTGTCTAACAAATCCATCATTTTTCTCCCAAGTGTCCTTATTTCCCTTACATAGATCTCAGACAATGTAGTTCACTGTCTTCAGAAACTATGAAGACCTCTGACTTTATAATCTTACACCTGAATCAAAACTCTGCTCCAACACTAGTAATGGGCCCTGAGCAAATTGCTTTACTTCTCTGAGGCTTGATGTCTCACAGGTATAATGGGGTTAATAAAAGCCACCTGACACAGACTGACCACATAGCGGTAACCTAGCTGAAGCATGTAGCACAGTGTCAGGCATATCATATCATGACCAAGGTTTAACACAACTCTTTTGACACCATTTCATGAAGATCAAATAAAGGTTAAGGATAAATGCAAAGAATCTGTTAATTTGGTTTTTGTTGCTTTTGTGCGTGTTCATTGGTTTATTCCTGTTGTGGCTGATTTGATCAGTTGTTTCTCTAAATTAGTGAAATCAATCTACTGGTTTGGCTATTAACGTGAATCACAGCCATTTACAATTAATCCATATTTACAGTATCGTGATGGAAAAAATTTCCTTTCTTCCCTCTAGGTTCTGTGGCTGACCTAATAATTAAATTGACATAGGACAGATTACCAGGGGAAAAACAAATTTAACTTCATATGTACCGGAGCCACAAAGATATGAGACCCAAGGGCAAGTCAGGCCGTTGAGGAGGCTTATACGCCATCCTAAGCTGGGAAATCAGGTAGGGGCCTGGGACTTCAAAAGGGAGAAGGGTATTCACCAAACAGCAAGAAGAGCAGGTGTTTGGTAACTGATGTTTGCCCTGCCATCTCGAGAGGTCATTCAGATAAAAAGCTATCTCTGGTAATAGCTCTTTCTAGGCCAGCCCCCCTATCCAAATTCTTTTATGTAGTTAAGGGAGAAGTAAAGGTTTTTCTTAAGTCTGCTCAGTTTTGATGGACTTCGGTTCAAGATAATCCTCATACCAAAGTGGTGGATTTGGGGGTGGCAATACCTGCTCCCCTTCAATGGATTACTACTAGATAACTTTCTAGGGAAAAAAAAGATGGCAGCTGGATCCCCAGTTCACACATACACCAGGATAAACTCCAAATGGATCAAACACTTATAATGAAACAAGAAAGAACTACAAGAAATATGGAGAATTTTTTATAAACTTAAGAGTAGAGAAGGCCTTTCCAACTATGACTCACAATTAAGGTGTCATAAAACAAAAAAAGATCAACCAAACAACTACAAAAAAAATACCAAAGCAAAAACAAAAACAAAAACCATGTGGCAAAATCAAAAGGCAAATATAATACTAGAAAATTAATTGCAACTCATTCTCCAAAGGGCTAATCTCCATAGTTGTAATAAATTGCTAGAAATAAAAAAACAACAACAACAACAAAAAAAAACCCCACAGACCAATAATCCAGTAGAAAAAACTGGGCAAAATATAAATCAGGGGGAACAAGGAAATACAAATGATCCTGGGGAAACATATTAAAAGATTTCACTTGTAATCACAATAAAAGGCAATGCAAATAAAAACAAAGCAACAATATAGCACACCAAGTTACAATATTTTACCTATCACATCCTCAAATATCCAAGCTCAGTTAAACATCTGACTGGCGAATTTGTGGGAAATAGGGACTCTTCATTCACTATCAGGGGGAGTGAAATAATACAACACCTACAGAGGAAAAATTGGGAATCTATTTAAAAATTTAATTGCATTTATTCTAGCAACCCTACTTCTGGGGATTTATCTTAAGGATATACCTGTGCACTTAGAAAATCATGTACATTATTCACTTTGTAGTAAAATTGTTTGTAAAAGCATGACCTGGAAGCAATTCATACAGCCATCTAAAGGTGACTGGTTATATAACTATCATTCAGCCACAGAATGGAACATTCTGCAGCTCTTACATGAGGAAGACCTCTGTATACTGACATGGAAGAAAAACAGATGGTTGAATGAAAAAATACAAAACTGGCCACAGAGTATGAGAATTTTGTCTAAGAAAGGAAGGTGATATGGATACATATGTATATTTTCCTGCATTTTCATAATGAGATACCAGATGAACACAAAAAAATGAATAGAAGAAAGTGGTTTCCTACAAAGAGCAGGAGGAACAGAGCAGATGAGGACTAGGGTGGAGCAAGATTTGCCAGTGTATTAATTTTAACATCATTTGGATTTTTTAACATGTGAATATGTTATCTATTCATAAGATTAATCTTGATTTATTGACTGATTACCTGCTACATAGAAAGCCTGGTGAGTGGCACTATAGTCACACTTTCAAACCAGCTAGGATGAATATTTGTAAGCATCTATGTGCTAGACATGACACACTCATGGGAGGTTGAGGAGGAAGAGAACTCATGGTTTATAAATTACATGCGAGTAAAGGTCCCATCCTTGACTTTGTACTGCTTTTCCTCAGGGCCTACCATGGATATCATCTGAGGTGACACAAAACATATATAAGGATAACTATCAACAGTACGGAACAGTGCTAAACAAATACCAAAGGAAAAATGTTCTAGACCAGAAGAGGGAAAGTCCCAGTGGCCGAACTGGTCCAGAAAGGCTTCAGAGGAAGAAAAACTTGAAGTGGGCTTTGTGTATCATATAAATTAAATCTTTCTCACAAAAGTTCTTCAGTAGAAAAAATTTTTTTCAGAACCGTTCTGATTATGTTGATTTTCCTGAAGCAGGTGAGAGAGGAGCAAGGAGATAGGAAGCACATGCCCCATCATTTCTACTCAGTTCTCAAAAAAGTGAGTAACATTGCAAAATTAGCTTTTCCTGGTCATGTTAGTCCTTCCTCAAAACGAAATTAGTACACGGAAATGAGAGTTGGATTGCAAGTCACAATTTTAAAAATCTCACTTCTTCATTTTACTCCTTTCCAATTTAAAAGGTTCCATCATCTCAGGGAAGCTTTTCTCCTTGACAGCTTTCACAGACATTGTCTCTGAATGGGTTGGCCAGAATCAAGAGAGGAATCTTAAGTTTCCATTCCTGTCCTACACCTACAAAGTGGTTTTACTTTGTAAATGCTCTTCAAGCTGCAGCAATTAAAAGAGGGAATGCCATCTTGAAGGAGTCATTTGTCAAGACTCTCAGGATCATACTGTCCATCTGTTACCTGAATGGCCTCTTTGGCACAGCTTAGCTCACCCCTGAATGCCTCCCAGGAGAGGAACTCTCTACCAATGTCATCTTGATGCAACTGTCAGGAAGTTCTTATGCTGAGATGGAAAAACTCTCCTTTCTTCAACCGGCTGGTTCTACTGCTAGCCCCAGAACCCTACAGACAAGACAGATTCATCTCACAGGAGTTAAACTAGGCACACCAGAAGAATCACCCCTCTTACATTAGCCTGGAGTCAGAGTATTGAGGTGGCATAGGGAAGAGCAGTAAATAATGTCTTGTTGTAGGGGCACCTGGGTGGCTCAGTCAGTTAAGCATCCGACTTTAGCTCAGGTCATAATCTCACGGTTCGTGAGTCCAAGCCCCACATGGGGTTCTGTGCTGACAGCTCAGAGCCTGAAACTTGGTTCAGATTCTGTGTCTCTCTGCCGTCCCCTACTTACACTCTGTCTCTCTCTCTAAAAATAACTAAACGTTAAAGAATTTTTAAAAGGGGAACCTGGGTGGCTCAGTCGGTTAAGCATCCAACTTTAGCTCAGGTCATGATTTCACTGTTTTTGGGTTCAAGACCCTGTCTGTGCTGACAGCTCAGAGCCTGAAGCGTGCTTCGGATTCTGTGTCTCCCTCTCTCTCTCTGCCCCTCTCCTGCTTGTACTCTGTCTCTGTCTCTCAAAAATAAATAAATGTTCAAAAAAAATTTTTTTAATTAAAAAAATAATAATAATGTCTTGTTGCTGTTGTTCCTGTATGGTTCTAAACAAACCTGTATCAGGTATGCATTTAAGTTAATTAGGTAACAATATTTTGATTAATTGCAAAATAGGGTATTTTGAATGTACTAGTCATCTAGTTGACCAAATTCACTTGAAAAATAATGTTTTCAGAAGTGTATCTTAAACATGTAAAATAAGTAGAATAAATGTCTTCCGAGCACACACTCCCAAATATTTCAGTAGTCCCCGTTAGTTTAGGCCCAAGGTACTCAAGGAAACAATTCAGAAGTGATAATCAACAGACAAGCCGCCTTCTCTTCCACCAAGGTAACGGCCACATAGAAATGAGGACTTTGAACACATTCCTGGAGAAGAAGACTTATTTTGAATAAAGTGCTATCAGCTAAGTTAGTAATACCCCAAGCAAGTTTTATGGCTCTCTAAGGAAAGAATTAGCCTACTCATTTGGGAATTTAGTGGTGTTTGGAATGCAGAAAGTGACAAGGAGGTTGGAAATGGATTGGCTTTGGGGCTTGTTCTGCTATATAAATAATAATGAACCTTTTCCGACATGAAGTAATATGAAATGAAAAAAATAAAATAAAATCTGTCCCTAGAGTATAAAATTATCTCATAACCCAATTTGCATTTCTCTACTCCAAGCATATTTTCTGGGAGTTCTACTTAGAGAAAGCTGCTGAATGATAATTAATTTTAACAAGCACTTGGCACACAGAGCTGGACAGTACACAGGCTGCCTGCCCTAGAGCGAGTAGGAATTTGAACTCTACTTTTTACGGTGGTTTTTTTTTTTTACACAGTGACAATATTTAGGCATGAAAATGATCAGGACTTCAACTTTATTTTGTTCTTTCTTCTTTTTCTTCATTTGGATTTGTCATCCATTTAATTCAACTTAAATGCACAAGCAGTTTGTAAACACTGTTAAGAAATGTGGGAGATAATTGGATCATGGTGCAGCAACACCAGAAGGGCATTAGGTATTTGCTACTCATCAAAGAGACCATTCGTTTTTCTTTTCTTTTTCCCCCTGTGTTCAGAAAAGAAGGGAAAAAAAGTGCACATCTCCTGACTTATAACTTATAGTTCATTGGTGAAAAAAGTGCTTTAGAATGAGATCTTTATGTCCTTTCCCATGCAGTATTTTCATTCTTTCCTGAAGCACTATTTGGTAAAAGCAAGTGATAGTCTTGAGATGTGATCATCAGTGTTCCAGCACTATTTCTCGTTTATACCCCTGCACGTGGGATACTGGCAAGCAAATAAGGAGTCGTTTCTGAAGAGGATATTAATTTTGAGAGAACTAACACTATGATTTGATAGTAATAACTTACCTCTCATCTATCCATCTAGCTTACTGTTCTATACTAAATTACACGTGTCTACAGGTTTATAATGTATGTGAAAAATTGCAAAATCTTAATTTTGACAGAAAAGACATTCTTTAATTTCCCAGGCAAGCTACTAAAAAGATGAATATCTCTCTATGTATTTTCAGATGAAAAATAATGACATACTAATCCATCCCTTCTTACGGTTTTGAAAACAGACTCACTACCTGTGACTCCATTCCTTGCTCTCAACAAAGGGAACGAATTAACCTTCATGATTAACAACTCATCAAATTCCATTGTTTCTATAAAGGCAGTATTTTTTATCTTTCATAATCACATTTAAACTCATAATTAGTGCCATGGATAAAACTGTAGGTTAAAAATAATGTCTGAATTTCTTAACCTCTTCCTTTGGAAGTTCATGAAATGTTTATCTAGAAATCTTGACGCTTAAGTGGTCTGTTATTTTTGTCACCTACAAACACAATAATGTTCAAATTAAGCTTTTCCTTATCAGGATCCCTTGATCTTGTGCCATATTTGGAGCTTAGCAAAATTCTGCAAAGTCAAATCTATGTATAGATTAAAAGAATTTTCTTAATTTATTCTTGATTCTGATGGGAACTTTCTTAAATTGCACTCAATATTTACAGAGAATCTAATACAATCAAGGCACTATGCCTAGAAACAAGGGGAAGACAAAGGTGAATAAGAAAAGGTCTCCGCCCTCAGGAAGATTTCAATCTGGTGAGGACATAGATTATATTCATTTTACATTGTTAGTTATAGATCTGCCCCAAACTAAAGGTATGACCTTGAGAAAGGCCTTCTTGTTCTTGCCTTCTCAATCTCTTCATCTATAAACTAGGGATCAGGCTTAGATTTATTCTAGAAACACCAACTGAGCATCTACCATGAGATAATAGTGGCTAACCCTAATGAGCAATTACCATGGGGCAGGTTGCAGGGTAAACATTTTATGTGTATTATGTCATTTAATCTTCAAAGCAATCCCAGTTTTCAAGGGGAGGAAATTGAGGCTCAAATATATTAAGTGACTTGCCCAAAGATACAAAGTAGCTAAGCCAGGATTCAAACCTAGGCTAGCCTGACTTCAAAGTTGATGATGCCTTTAAACAGTATATTGTGTTTTTGCCACTATCTTTAATGGTTTATAATTTCTTTACTGTTAACTTTTTTGTTTTAATTTCACTGTAGTTAACATACAGTGTTACGTTTCAGTTTCAGTTGTGCAATATAGTGATTCAACAATTCTATACATTACTCAGTACTCATCATGATAAATGTGCAAATAGTGTCTAATTTCAATATTATATGATCATTATTTGCCCTAAAATTGTAAAATGTAAATACAAAGAGTTTGATTTTAATATTAATAGCAAGAGGAGTGGAGGTTGAGGGTGCATAACTGAATGTCACATTGATTCCAACCAAGGAAATCCAAGGAGACTTCCTGGAGGAGGCAACATGTGGCTGCAATTTCCTCTCACACATACACACAGAATGAACTGGAGCAGTAAGGGCATTCCAGGCCAGTGTATTATGTGAGTGGTCACAAAGCTGTAAACGCTCATGGATCTGCAAGCAACTAGTAGAAAGGGCAGTAAGAATGAGGCCTTGAAAATTCAGCTAGAGACAGACTGTGGAGAGCCTTTAGTCATGCTAAGGACCCTGAACACTATGGGAAAGAGGGAGCAACTGAAAGTTGTGCATGAGAGTGAAATGACTGATACCTTTTTGTTTTGAGTTTATTTCTTTGGTTTGTTGTTTTCAAATATTTACACCCAATAAGAACAGTTAGCAAAACTGCCAAACACAAAATGAACATCCAAAACTAGTGATACGAAACACTAGCAACAAAATATTTAAAATGTCATTTTCAGGGGCACCTGGGTGGCTCAGTCAGTTAAGTATCCAACTCTTGATTTTGGCTCAGGCCATGATCTCACAGTGGCAAGATTGGGCTCTGTGCTGGGCATAAGGCCTGCTTAAGACTTTCTTTCTCTCTCTTTCTCTCTCTCTCTCTCTCTCTCTGTCTGTCTCTCCCTCTCCTCTTCCCCCACTCGCTCACTCTCTCTCTAAAAAACAAAGTAAATAAAAAAGTAAAATGTCATTTCCAGAAGAAAAAATTTTAATAGCAACACAAAATATAACTTGGGGAAAATGCCAAAAAATATGTGAAGCATCTTTTCCATGAAACTTATATAACCTCATTAAAGAATATATGAGGAGTTGTAAGTAGAGCAATACGCCATGCTTATAAATATAAGGACAATAAATTGACCTATAAGTTCAGAGGCCAGTCATTACAGTTATATGGAAAACAAAGGGTCAAGTTTGTCAAGAAAATTTTGAAGAAGAAAAAGAGTAGATGTTAAAACTTCACAGATGTCTGATTAAGAGGTACAAATTTCCACTTATAAAACAAATAAGTCACGGAGATGAAAAGTACAGCGGAGGGAACATGGTCAACAATATTGTAATAACTCTGTAAAGTGACAGATGGTGACTGCATTATCGTGGTCAGCAATGAGTAATACATACAATTGTCCAATCACTATGTTGTACTCCTAAAACTAATATAGCATTGTATGCCAACTGGACTTCAATTAAAAAAAAAAAAAAAGATGTCAAAACATTTTAAAACTAAGTGACCTGAGATTGCTCCCAAGGACAGTTATTGTTTTGTTTCTTTTTTGTGCTAACAAAATTGTGTGGGAAAGGAGGTAGGAAAGATGACATTGATGACAAAAAAGACATGAACTCTGGAGCGCCTGGGTGGCTCTGTAGGTTAAGCATCTGACTTTGACTCAGGTCATGATCTTGTGGGTCGTGGGTCTGAGACATGCATCGGGCTCTGTGCTGACAGCTCAGAGCCTGGAGCCTGCTTCAGATTTTGTCTCTGTTCCTCCCCTACTCATGCTCTGTGTCTCTCTCTCTCTCAAAAAATGACTAAATGTTAAAAAAAATTAAGAACATAAAAACGACATGAGCTCCTCACCCACTTCAAATCAAAGTGATCCTGAACCTGAAACACTATCACTCTGGCCCTTGAATAAGGACAAAGGCCATTTTCAAAAGAAGCCCTTGCCTGACAGGAGCCTGGCCTAAGGATAACAATTCTAAGTAGCAGGAATCAAGTTTCAGTTAGCCAGCTGGCATTTATATCTGATATGTACCAAAAACAAAGGAGTCATAAGATGAAATTGTAAGCCCACCTATGGGCCTGGGTCATATAGCCTGTGACAAAGTTGAAAGGCAGAAGCCACACATGAAACAACTAAAGAACTTACTTAAAAGCAACATACGAGTAAGCGTAGTGAAGTACAAGCATAAATGAAAAAAATGCTGAGAGCTGCAAGTGGGGGTTCCGACAGGCAGATGGACTCAGGGAGACATTCTGAAATGGGCCTGGGAAGGGTGTGGCTATAGAGGGAGTCACTGCCACTTATCTGCCACTACTCCACTGTGACTCAGGCATTACAGGACAGCACCAAAAATATCCCCCTGCACTATCCACTGCATCTAAATTCTGTCAAATTATGACAAACTTACCAAAATATAACTTCAAAATCTGTCTTCCTCTATAAGAAATTGGCTAATGATCTTGTCTAAGATTTTTTTAAATGTTTATTTTTGAGAGAGAAAGTGCAAGTGGGGAAGGGGCAGAGAGGGAGACACAGAATCTGAAGCAGGCTCCAGGCTCTGAGCTGTGGGCACAGAACCCTACATGGGGCTCAAACCCACCCAACTGTGAGATCATGACCTGAGCAAGAGTCAGATGCTTAATCAACTGAGCCACCTGGGGGCACCTTATCTAAGATTTAAGAAATCAGTAGGCTTGTCTTCCAACTTGTTCTCTTTCTTGTTATGGGTTCTATGATGCTGCAATTAACTAGGAATTTCTTCTCCCTGGGGACTCTTTATTTTGGGCCTTAGATCTTTCACAACAGTTGCTTGTGAGGTGCAGAGCACCAGCGTGGAAGGAACAGAGGTTAGTACCTCGTGGAGGATGTGATTCTTCTCAATGAGAAGTTTATCATTTATACAATGGTGAATCCCAGAAGGACATGAAAATACACATGGGATCCTAATGTTCTCTCACAGGGGTGTTGCCTACAATGTGCATCATTAGAGCCGTTGTGGACCCATTAGAGCTTTCTAAACCATTTATATCACACTAGATCACAGAACTAACTTAATAGATCGTAACTGGAAGTACCTCGGCTGGGTGCTGGCTCATTTATATTGCAACCAAAAGGCAATGCACCATAAAGTACATATTGATAAGTCTGCAATGAATAAGGCAATCACATAAAATCTCATTACTTAAAAGAAATTAAACTCACTGTGGTTTATATAGCAATATTCCTCATCCATGTCGACATCAGATAGTTCCCATGCCAGTCACAGTTAAATCTAATTTGCTGTAATCCTGGTAAATGGGAGGTAATCAACAAATCCTCAGCTCTGGCTCCAAAGCAGTACATAAGACATTTCTGAAATACATTAGTAAAGAGAGGATGGGGAGACTTCCTGCCAATAACTGACATTTGTTATGTACCAATAATATTCCCTGGGTTCTGATACTCTATTTATTGGAATTATAAATATGTACACAGTTTAAGAGATTTACAAGTCATTTCTTATTTCTTCTGTTATCCTTGCATGATTACTAAAACCAAAATTAAATCCACCCTTGTTTGAATGTGCTATTCTAAATTCTTAGCTTACTTGATCTCAGGTGAGCCTCACAACAACCTGGTGAGAAATTATTCTGCTTGCCATTTTGTAGCTAAGGAAACTGAGGTAAGAGAAGGTACATACCTCAAAAAACAAACAAACAAACAAACAAAAGAAAGAGAGAGAGGGAGAAGTTACATGCTGCCCAGTCTCACAACTGATCAAAGGCAAAGACAGAATTTATACCAGATCTGATTCTAGAGCCCAACCTCTTAACCATCTGCTTCACTGCTCTCCTAGTTGAGCCTTTTTGTATGATTGCTAATTAATTAAACGTGGATAGGAGGATAGCTCAAAATTTCTAAACAGGATCTTGGAATATTAGTCGAATTGGAAATGGAGGACTAAGTCTCTTACTTGAAGAAACATTTCAATAACAAAACGTATTTTCACTAGATGGCTGAGTTATTTGGGGTGGTTTATTTGGGCTGATTGACAGAGCCTGGAGGAAATAAGGGTTAAAGCCAGATTCCCAAGCCATCCTTTGGTTCTGCTAATATGGATCACATTACTATGTATTTAGTATCATTTTCTCTTTGGTTCCCTGGAGAAGGGATGGACACTAGGATATCTGTCCTCCTATTTTACACCTCCCAGTGTAAAATTTTACACCATACAAGTACTGTGGATCACAGTACTAAGTCACAACTACCTTCTCCCTCTGGAGTTTTTTTTGCTCTAATCCACTGAAAGACATTGACTAAGGAGCACAGTACCGAACACACAATAGGAACTAAATGAATGGTACTTATTTGGTGCTATGATATAAGCATACAGCACTGACTGGGTAAGGGATCTAATTCTGCAAAGGGTGTTAAGTTTGAGGGAGTCATTTGTGTATTTATTCCTTCTTTTCTTCCTCAATGATAAAGATGTGCTGTATGCTTTTTTAATTTTTTTTTTAATATTTATTTATTTTTGACAGAGAGAGAGAGAGAGAGCGAGCACGAGTGGGGCACAGAATCCAAAGCAGGCTCCAGGCTCTGAGCTGTCAGCACAGAGTCCGACGCGGGGCTCAAACTCACAGGCCGTGAGATCATAACCTCAGCCCAAGTCGGACGCTCAACCGACTGAGCCACCCCAGGCGCCTCTGTGCTGTATGCTTTTTAAAGATGAAAAATGTTAAGTGCTGTTCCTCTGTACCATGGATATATACACCTGCATACCAAAGGCTAATCAACTCGAGGTTTAGAAACAAATCATACGGCACATCAAATAGAATGGTGAAGTACATTATCGAAGGCTAAAAAACCCCAACTTCTCCACGTTGCGCAGCTAGCAAAAATGACGTTTAAAAGTGTGAAAATCAAGCTTAAGAAAATGCTTGTACGTAAGGAAGACAAAACTGTGGTGACTAGGTTTTGCGGGAAAAGGAAATTACCTAATCAGACTTGAAGTGAAGTTACAGCACACTTAATAGTGTCATAAGGAGAAAATAAATCCATTAATTCAACACACTTATTGAGCGCCCACTACCCGTCAAAGCACAAACCATTCACAACTACCAACTCTGCTTTCTCGGGTCTAAGCAGCTTTCCTCACTAATGACACCACTATCTCGGCTAACACCTTACCCCCCATTTTCACCGAACGCGTCATCGAACAAAGGGATGGAACAAATGGAGCCCGCCCTCTTCCACATGCCTCCCGCCTTCACGTAAATGCAAATCGAAAACTTCAAGACGCACCTACGGTGTCCCACGAGGAAAACGAAATTAAGCAGCGACTTCTTCCGCCCACGTAAAAGATGGCGTTTGAAGCGTCAACCTTCCCCGCTGCCCGGTTTCTTCCCTTCGGGGGGCGGGGTCCAGAGATATCAGGAGGTGTGTGCTTCGGAGGTGTGTGCTTTTGTTTTCCTCATCCTTTCTCCCCTCCGCTTACTTTCACAATATTCGCTGAAGATGACGAGCGAAAGATTGGGTAAAATCTACTCAGAGGAGCACCAGGCGGGAAACAACTGCGGCGTGAAGGGGTTTTCGGGGCCGGAACACGAGCGAGGAGCCGGGCCCTGGGGCGGGGCCCTGGGGCGGGGCCAGGGGCGGGGCGGGGCGGAGGCCGGGCTGCGGTTGCGGTCGCTGCGCCCGCGGCGGCTGAGTCGCTGGTGGTGGCGAGTGGGTGAGTGAGAAGCCGGCGGGCCGGCGATTGTTTGGGGTCGGGGTCCTGGGACCGTGCGGGGGCGGTCGCGGCGGCACCTATCCTCCGGGCTTGGTTGGTCCTCCCTGACCGAAACCCGGCATCAGGTTTTCCAGCTGGTGACTAGTGGAGTTGCCTCCATCCGGGCCCCCGCCTTCCCGGCAGCGGCGGCAGGGAGACCAGGGCTGCAGACCGGGCCTCTAGCCGGCTTTCCAGCCCGCAGCTCCCGAGCCGTCCCCTTTCAGGAATCCTATGTGAGACCCAGAGGGGCCCGCCGCACCACCTGCACCGCGGGTTCGAGGGAAAGGCGCCTCCGGCACTGAGAGGCCTGGTCCTGGGGAAGGCCAGGGGCGGGTGGTGCTCGGTGAACCCCAAGTCGGGGTTTCGAGAGGAGATAACTGCGGGGTGGGATGGTGGCCCGGGTTATACCACATAGCTACCCAATTCGAATCGAAGTTTCTAGAGATTGCTGATGCCTTGTAAATTTGGGGAGCGATTCTAGACTGGGCTGTGCTCCCACTGTATGGGTCATGACTTGCTTCACAGCTCCGAGGTTACACAGACTTACTTAAAGGAAGTGACCTTTGACTTGAGCATCACTTGGCTGATGGTATCTTTTGCAGAAAGAAGTGCCCTGATTACATGACTACTGTGCCCACACGGGGTCTGAGTCACCCCGTGAACTCACCAGTCTTCTGTATTCAGCAGAGGGAGGTCATGAACTTGCCCAAGAGAGATGGCCCTTTGAGAAACACTGGAGATTGCTAGCTGGGCTCTAGCAAAGTAACAGCCTGGTTGTGGCCAGTGGATAATTTTCGATTCCGACTGTTCCCATCCCTCACCTGTGATGGAAAGCAAGGGGACACAACATGTATGGCATTACTATTAATTTGTACTTTTAACTTGAAAAATACTGATACCATCTTTCTCAGGCTTAAGGAAACTTTTAACATAATGGGAAGAAATCTCACAGAAGTTAGAGTATATTATGTGAAAGCTTAATGATACAGAGTCAGAATACTTGGAATACGATGGTGTTAAATGATGCAGATACCTTTGGCCACCACCTTCCCCAAACCCTGCTGCTTTGTGAAAGCCCTCAGTTAGTTGGAAAATCACCTGGTGATGTCTGCTTTTTATACATCCAAAACAAAAATGAGAGAAATTCTAGACAACGTTGCTGATGGTGCACTAAGCCAGCACTAACCTGCTCCAGGAAACAGTGCATTGGAGCTAAAGATTTTTTTTTCCCTCTTTATAAAGTTGATAAAATAGTCTCTTTATTTGGCTCTGTTAGCAGTCCAAAATTTGCTTTGGGAGGGAAAGAAGTTAAAAAAACAAAACAAAACAAAAAAAACACAAAAAACAATGAAGACTCCTGTCTTTCAAGCCTGCCCTAGGGCCCTATGGTAATTAAGTAGTTCTAAGGAGCTGTGTGGGTTAGGCTTCCTATTATGTGAGAAACTTGGATCTGTCAGAGATAGCCTGATAGTGATATCCTACACTTCATTTCCGAGTCTTGCCTGATAAAAATTTAGAAAGTGTTGCCCACAGTCTGGTGTTAACAAACAGTTCTCTGTCATTAAAGCTGGCCTGAGCATCATCTGTTTTAGGAAGTGGGCTGGTTAAGGATCCTGCTTCTTTTCGG
The DNA here is from genome assembly GCF_014898765.1 of Herpailurus yagouaroundi. Taxonomy (NCBI): domain Eukaryota; kingdom Metazoa; phylum Chordata; class Mammalia; order Carnivora; family Felidae; genus Herpailurus; species Herpailurus yagouaroundi. The sequence goes on along the minus strand of NW_024412401.1, from coordinate 14,227,343 downwards.
GCTGGGAGAAAATAAACTGAAAGCATGGTCACAAGAAATGTGAGCCTTATGATGGCACAGTTCTGATTTACAACAGCAGTGGGCCAGCCAACTTTGTAAATACCAGTGAGAGAAGAGACGGCTGATTTTTAGCAAAAGTTTAAGAAAAGCAAAGCTTCAAACCTACTACTCTGCCAGAAGTTTTACAGATGGTAATTAATCTTTATGCCTGCATATGTTGGATGATTTTCAGTAAGTATATTGGTACATCCTCATGAACCCTATTCTTTGTTTACAGGAGTGGCAAGCCACTGTGTCACCCAATTTGGATCCTGGCTTCCCTCAAAAGACTCTTATGGCTATTGCTTGATTACCTTCTGGAGTAGCCAACTACATATAGATATATAGATAAAAGACTATTGGTTTTGGCCTGATTTTTTGCAGCCACCTTTATATATATGGATTTTCCTTACCAAGGATGATGACTTTAAGTGTTAGTAAAAGTATTTTTACAGCTCTCCTAACTTTTCTTCTCTGTAACATTTCATTTCTCAAAATTATTAATTTTGACAGGATTTTAAGCTAAACAATTCAGCATGGACCTTGTCCTTTCTTTTCTTTCTAATGAGACTAGCAATGAGACTAAATGTAATTAATGGTCTGTGATAGTTGAATTTTCACAATCTGGTAAAAATCTCCCCATTCCCATAATCCAACCAGATTTTGCTCTAGGGCTCAGTTCGGTTTTAGGAAATGCTTCTATTTTCAATGTAATGATGAAATGTTTGAGGTAAAGGTTTGTTCTTATGATAATTCATCTTTTAAAAAAAATTTTTTTTAAGGTTTATTTTGGGGAGAGTGTGAGAGGGGGAGGAGCAGAGAGAGGAGGGGGGAAGACACAGAATCTGAAGCAGGCTCCAGGCTCTGAGCTGTCAGCACAGACAGGGTCTTGAACCCATGAACGTGGGATCATGACCTGCACCGAAGTCAGATGCTTAACGGACTGAGCCCGGGGTTCACATGCCCCAAATATTCACCTTTTTTATTCAAAACAGAAGAACAAAAGAAAAATGTTACAATACAATTTTGTGGCTGTTAATCCATCTCCTTGGCCTCCAGTTTGTTGTTACTAATGATGACAAATAACATCATTACAGTTTTAATTCAAATTACATTCCTGTATTCTGTCATTGTAAACTGTTGAAATTGTATCCAAAACAGTAGATATTGTAAATAAACTAGACAGTGTATGTCCAGTATAGTCTTTTGAGACTATTAAGTTGATATGACACATTAAAAAGTAAACATTGCCTAAATGAATTACGGAACTAAAAGATACATACATAAACTGCCTATTTGTTAAATCATTTCTACACATGCATACAATAAAGTGTTTTTGCAAAGATCCGTATACCTATCCTTGACATGCATGATAAAAATGCTCGTCTAATACTCTAAAAATAGAAGCTACTGCTTTTCAACAGTGTCTGAACTCTTGACAAGATGCAGATAAAATTCTTTAAGTAAATGAATTGTAGTTACAGATCAAATGTACCTCCCAAAGCAGTCCTGCAATCAAAGATAGGTATATCATAACTAACCTATTAATTGCTATCCTTTATCATTATGATGAACACATTCCACAATTTTAGACTTGCTTAAATTGTTCTTTTGGTTTAAATGGTTTCTTATGGTTCTTTTCATTTTGGGTCTTTAAATATATGCATTCAATTGTTTTTAAAGATTTTGTTTTTAGGGGCGCCTGGGTGGCTCAGTTGGTTGGGCAACTGACTTCGGCTCAGGTTATGATCTCACAGATCATGAGTTCGAGCCCCACATCGGGCTCTGTGCTGACAGCTCAGAGCCTGGAGCCTACTTCGCATTCTGTGCCTCCCCCTCTCTCTACCGCTCCCCTGCTCACGCTCTGTGTCTCTCTGTCTCTCAATAATAAATAAATGTTAAAAAAAAAAAAAAAGATTTTGTTTTTAAGTAATTTCTTTACCTGGGATTCAGACCCATAACCTCAAGATCAAAAGTCACATGCTCCACCAACTGAGCCAGCCAGGTGCCCCTCAGTTTTAATATTAGGCAAAGAATTATTCATTTTACACTAATATCACATAGAGTATATACCTTAAGAGTGTTATATTTCAGTGGGTTAAGATGTATGAGACCTCGATTCTTGCCTGACTCTGTGACCTTGGGCAGTTTGCTTTTGTCTCTGTGTGTATTATCTCAGTGGTTTGAAAGGCTTGGCCAGTATCCCATCCAGTCACTGTGCTCTTTACATGTTCTAAATAACTAAAGTTTTTTTTTTATTTTTATTTTAGCCATTTAGCATAGAACTCTCTTTGTAATGAACTCAGTGCAATGCTACGCTGCTTCCTTAAATTTAAGTAGCATATTAAATGTATTTATCTTCCTCTTGATGTTTCAGTGTCATGTTAAACACTGAATTGGGCTTTAGTACCCTAAGAACTTGTTGAGAATAACAGGACTTTTTGCTCATTTTTGTTATGGTCCCAGATTGTTGTGTTTTTGTTTCTTGTTTGCTTTCCTTCCTCCCTTCTTCCCTGGCCCGGCCCCCCCCCCCCCCACCTCCAACACCTTTAGGATGTTTTTATTGACAGGTGTCTTTACTTGTTTCTAAGACTGCCATAACAAAGTACCACAAACTGGGTAATATAAAACAACAACAGTTTATTCTCACAGTTTTGGAAGCTGGAAGCCCAAAATAAGGTGTCTGTAGGGACATGCTCCTCTGAAGGCTGTAGGGAAGTATCCTTCCTTGCCCCTTAGCTCATAGCAGTTACCAGCCATGTTTGGCTTTCCTTGGCTTGTAGCCATATCACTCCAATTCCTACATCTGTCTTTACACAACCCCATTTCCTCTTTGTCTGTGTGTCTCTAAATCTTTCTCTCTAAGGACACCAATCATTGGATTAGGATCCACCCTCATCCAATATGACCCCATCTTAATTTGATTACATTTATTTTCAAATAAGGTCACACTCACAAATACAGAGGGGTAGGACTTGAACATATATTTTGTGGCAGACATGGTTCAACCCACAACAAGTGTGGTGGTCTGTAGCAGAACCCTCCCCTGCCCAATTTGCTCCTCTTTAGTTGCTGTGGTTTAAGGAGCAAATATCCAGTGATAATAGAATTGCACATAGACTAGATATTTGGGAACAGTGAGAGTCTATTCCATGAGCTGTAGTGTATAGTATTTCATATTAATGTTCAAAGGCCCTTTTTTTTAGGTCATTATTATTTTGGATATCTAAGTATATTCTCTGAATATAGGTGACAATTTACTATGTATCAAGGTTATCATATTCACAAGCATTTAATGTGCACTTGCCATGCTAGCTGGTGGGACATGTTTTCAAATCCTTTTTGACTGAAGAGGAGAAAACCACATAGGCCATCATTTGAGTTTCTGAGCTATGACTTTAAAATTGCTGAACCTAATTATTGATTTTGTATGTCATTGTTTAGATATCCCTGGAGCATTTGGATAATGTGATAGTTGGGATGCAGTGATGTCGAATCTCTGTCCACCACCATCTCCAGCTGTTGCCAAGACAGAGATTGCTCTAAGTGGTGAATCACCTCTATTAGCAGCTACCTTTGCTTACTGGGACAATATTCTTGGTCCTAGAGTAAGACACATTTGGGCTCCTAAGACAGAACAGCTACTTCTCAGCGATGGAGAAATAACTTTTCTTGCCAACCACACCTTAAATGGAGAAATCCTCCGAAATGCAGAGAGTGGGGCTATAGATGTGAAGTTTTTTGTCCTTTCTGAAAAAGGAGTCATTATTGTTTCATTGATCTTTGATGGAAACTGGAATGGAGATAGGAGCACATATGGTCTATCAATTATACTTCCACAGACCGAACTTAGCTTCTACCTCCCGCTTCACAGAGTGTGTGTTGATAGACTAACACATATTATCAGAAAAGGAAGGATATGGATGCACAAGGTGAGTGATTTTTGAGCGTATTAATCATGCTAATCTAGCCATTGAATGTTTCTCTTCTGATACATTTATATCTAATTTTTAGAAATTCTATGCAATTAATTTCAAGCAGTAGCTATTATTTCCATCTGCCCTATTAAATTTTTTTTTAATGTTTATTTGTTTTTGAGAGAGAGAAAGAGACAGAGCATGAACAGAGGAGGGGCAGAGAGAGATGGAGACACAGAATCTAAAGCAGGCTCAAGGCTCTGAGCCATCAGCACAGAGCTCGACACGGGGCTTGAACCCACAAGCCATGAGATCATGACATGAGCTGAAGTCCGATGCTTAACCCACTGAGCCACCCAGGTGCCCCTGCATCTGCCCTATTAGATAGATAGGTCTAGTAGTCTGATGTCAGTGATCTTCATAATAACCCTTAAAGGCAGGGGATGATAGCTCTCTGTTATAAGTAAAAAGCTAAAACAGAGAAATTAAGAATATTGTAATAAGTTTTAGAGTATGGGTTTGTCTTGGGAACCTTTAACCATAAAACCTTTTTTTCTTTTTGCGTTGCATGACCCTGTTTTTCACTTAGTACTTTGTGTAGGTACAAGCAGTTCAAAACAAGTGTTTCATAAGCAGCTCGCCATGTAGCCTTTGGTCTCTTTAACTTTACCAAGTTCTGAAATTTGTAAAATGAGATTGGACGAAATGGTTTGTAGGAGATGCTCCTTTTAATTTTGCAGATTGAGCCAGAGGAAATTACTGTCATCTCCTAAATCCTGCAGTTTAATATTTAGTGGTATTTATATTTTCGTGTATTTTTGGCAGATCCGAAGAACAAGTTTAACTCTCTTCTGCTCTACGGTTTTGATACTAATGTGGAAGTCTGTTAAAGCATTATTAATCTTCCAAGGCTTTTACCAAATAGTGAAGAGAAATAGCGTCTTTCAAAAGAATAGTGTTTTACTATGTTTGCATACATGTTTTCTTATTTTAAATGTTTATGAAAATCATTTAAAATCAGGAAGCCCCAGATTCAACTTGATCTTATTTAATTTGAAAAGTACAAATCATTAGTTTCCTTTGTGAAACTATGCAGATGTTACATTGAATGTTTTCTGACAACTTATCTTTTTTTAACTACAGAAAAAAGGGTGTTTTTATTTTATTTTGTATTGTTTATAAGAGAAGGAATTTGTTGGATTAATTTCCTGCCCCCTCCCTTTTTTTCCTGCCCTAATGTGGAAAGTATTTTTCCCATGAACTAAATTACACAACAGCATGTCTACCATTTAACTGTATAGTGAAACTAAACAAGTATCAAGATTTTTTTTTAATTTTAACTTTAATAAATTTTCTCTTGCTTAGGAAAGGCAAGAAAATGTCCAGAAAATAGTCTTAGAAGGCACAGAAAGAATGGAAGATCAGGTAAGATACAGAATGCTTGCTATCAAAAAGTACAACCTCATGACATGTACTATATAAGGCTGAGGGCTACTTTTCTTTTTTCTTTTTTTTTTTAATTTTTTTTTTAATGTTTATAAATTTTTGAGAAAGAGAGACAATGTGAGCAGAGGAGGGGCAGAGAGAGTGGGAGACCCAGAATCCGAAGCAGGCTCCAGGCTTTGAGCTGTCAGCATAGATGCAGGCTTGAACTCATGAACCACAGGATCATGACCTAAGCTGAAGTCAGACACTTAACTGACTGAGCCACCCAGGTACCCCTGAGGGCTACTTTTCTTAAGGCCTTGAAGCCATACTATTTTGACAGAGTGAATCTGAAAATGAACAGAGCCTTTGTGGAAATATATGGAATAAACTAAATGAAAATTTCCATATCTTAGATCTGAAGAGTTAAATAAGTGGAGAATAATAGCAATTTTGCTACCTTTTTTCTGTTTGTATAGAGTAAGTTTTGAATAACTTGTTCATACTAAAAATTTTAAGTTTTATATGAGATTTTCTTTAAGGCGTTGCTTCTCAGACATTTCCACAGAAGTTATAACAGGAGGGAAGTGAGTATACTCCTAAGATATCTGGGGGTACAGGCACAGTTCTAAGCATAATATTTATTTGAAGTCTCACATTGTATTTTTAAAAGTCATGCAGTTTATATTTTATATCTATTTAATATTGCAGTCTGCCAGTGATATTCCTCACCTTCTTCTGGTAATAAGTCTCTAGGGAAGCATGCCATGTTTATCCCATGGCTTTTAATGTCCTTAGGGCACAGGCACCAGTATTTGAGATATTTGATTGCGAGGGTACACTTTCCCTTATGGAAATTAAATGCAAACCATTTTAGTGCAGGGCAGAGATGTTCTGAAGGGGAATCTCTAATGGAGAAAGGGTTCTTTGCTTTTACTCCCATTGCTGCTGGCTGGCCACCCTCAGTGTTCCTTCTGTTTGAACTCCAGTCTGTGGCTGGATTGTCCTTACTGTGGTTTTCCTTAGCATACCTAAGACATAATAGTACTTTGAACAGTAACTTTTCTAAAATTTTGAATATGTAGGGACTTAAACCAGGAAAATACAAAACCCTGTAGAATGACCTACTTTACAAAATTGTTATGTCTGTACTTTTGTAAATAGCTTCCCAGGCCAGAGGAGAGGTAATCCTGGGGAAAGATCTGACACTTAGAAGATGTTTCCGTTTACCCAGAAGAGCCTGGCCTTTACTTACTGGTAATGAGCAGGGTGCCAAGTACTGGGGGGACTTTTACCAACCTGTAGATGTACCTGCTAGTTATGGAGTAGTTAGTAGGGTTTCCTCAAGATAAAGATATTTAGGACCCAGTAAAATTCTACTTTTCCTGGGATTTTTTTTTTTCAAACTAGAAACCTATACTTAAGAAATTTACCACTGTTAATTTTTAAGTTTTGTTTCTTTTTTTTAAAGTTTATTTGTTTATAAATTTGTTTATTTATTTGCACTTTTGTTACATGCAAACACAAGTAGGGGAGGGGCAGAGATGGAGAGAGAAAGAATCCCAAGCAGGCTCCACAGTGTCAGCACAGAGCCCTATAGGGGGCTTGATCCCATGCACCAAGATCATGACCTGAGCTGAGATCCAAGTCGGATCTGAGTTGAAGTCAACCGAGTCACCCAGGTGCCCCAGTTTTATTTCTCTCTTAAGGGCTCTTCTTGAAAATGTTATTGTGTCCCTTCTGTGTATTTGGACCAAAAGAAGGTTTTTAAAGGGGAAACATTCTTCTGCTGAGAAGTTCAAGTTAGAGAAGTCAAAGGAGGAAAAGAAACTTGAGGGATTTACTTTAGAGTCTCTTCTGTGTTCAGGCTCGTAGAATTTTTTTTGTTAAGCTTTGATGAAGATATCCATTCACTTAGGATAAATATCTGAGATACGGTTTATGGCACTATATATATGCCTACACCAAAGGGAAAGTATTTTCCTACAGTTTTCCTTTCTGAAAAGAAGCTGCTTGATAACTGAATCCCTGTGAATCTCCCATCATGTGCTTAAAATGACTTTATTTTGAACAAATAAATACTATTTGGGGATGACACATGAGTCTGGAATCAATCACTGACTTCATTCAGTGCAAGTTTTGGATACTTATAGCTATCATCTGATAAAAATCACTTTATGAGGAAATCCCTTTATAGCTTGTCATTATTCTTGTTGAATTGCCTGTGTTGATTGTAATTGTAAACAAGAATTTTAAAAATTCTTTTAAAAAACAGAAACAGTGAGTGGTTATGTTTGGAGGCTACTACAGGATGAATTCTTTTTTTTTTTTTTTTTTAAATAAAACCTATATCTTGCAAGGAGGCTTAGGACTTAGCATAAAATTCCCACAGACAGCATCACATTTAAAGCCCAAGTTTCTGAAAAACTGGGTATAGTCACTCAAAAAATGACTCTTGGAATGACTGAGATTTAAAGACACATTTGAAAAGTTTGAGTAAGATAGTTTCATGAGATGTGAGTGAGGAAAAAGCTGTTAGATTGATCTTATTTATGTGTTTTGAAAACATATTTAGCTAAAATTTAACGGACATGTGACAATTTATCTACCTTTCTAAAAGTTTACGTATTCAGGATGGTCCAGAAATTTGGGGGCAGGGGTGATGGTAATGAATAAATGAGAGATCATCCATTTGAGACACTCTGTGTTTGTGATGTTCTATATTGAACTTGGAATTTCACTCTAGAAACTACAGATTTCAAAATTGCATTTTTGAAAAATAATTCAAATTTTATCTTGAATTCTAAAGGAAACTTGTCTGTTTTATTGATTGTTAACATATATGTGATGATTTCAGTTTGCATTTGAGTACTAAACCTTATTGTGAATGTAGATGTTGAGTGTTGAGTTATTTGCTGACTATTTCTAAGCCTTTTTGTGCTTGTTTTTCCTCATTTTTTTTAATGTTTATTTATTTTTGAGACAGAGACAGAGCATGAGCAGGGGAGGGGCAGAGATAGAGAGGGAGACACAGAATCTGAAACAGGCTCCAGGCTCTGAGATGTCAGCACAGAGCCCGACACAGGGCTCAAATCCACAAACTGTGAGATCATGACCTGAGCCGAAGTCAGATGCTTAACCAACTGAGCCATCCAGGCTCCAAGTTTTTCCTCATTTTTAAATATAAAATGCATCAATGACCTTTAATTAACAAGAATTTTTATATCTCAAATAAATATCAAAGGAAATCCTTTCTAAATTTGGCATGGCAATTTAATTATAGCATGTAACAGTAAATGATAAGCCAATGATTCCACTCTGACTAAAGAAAGTCACTCCCAGAAGGATGAAAATGAGTTTATTTATTTCTTCCTATCAAGCAAATCTTTTATTAATTTATCAATTTCTTATAAACTACTTTACTTTTATTTTTTAAATTGTGGTAAAGGACCCTCCCCTGCTAATGCTCTGTCTCTCTCTCAAAAATAAATAAACCTTAAAAAAAAAGTTTAAAAAAAAAGTGGGGGGGGGTGCCTGGGTGACTCAGTCAGTTAAGCATCCGACTTTGGCTCAGGTCATGATTTCTTGGTCTGTGCATTTGAGCCCCACGTTGGGCTCTGTGCCGACAGCTCAGAGCCTGGAGCCTGCTTTGGATTCTCTGTCTTCCTCTCTCTCTGACCCTCCCCTGCTCATGTTCTGTCTCTGTCTCTGTCTCTCTCTCAAAAATAAATAAACATTAAAAAAAGTTTAAACAAATAAATTGTGGAAAGGGACACTTAACATGAAATCTATCCTCAACAAAACTTCAAGTGTATTGTGTAATATTGCTAACTACATGTACATTATCATACAGCAGATCTCTACAGCTTCTTCATCTTGTATGACTGAAACCATATACCCATTGAACAGTAACCTCCCATTTTTCCTTCCCTCCAGCCTCTAGCAACCACCGTTCTTCTTTTGATTTCTGTGGGTTTGACTACTTAGATACCTCATATAAATGGAATAATGCACTATTTGACCTTCTGTGACTGGCATATTTCATTTAGCATAGTGTCCTCAAGATTTATCCATGTTGCGTATGACAGCATTTCCTTCTTTTTAAGGTCCGTTGTATGTATACACCAAATTTTCTTCATGCGTGCTCCCATAGATGGACATTTAGGTTGTTTCCATACCTTGGGTATTATGAATAATGCTGCATTGAACACGGAAGCACAAATATCTCTTTGAGAGCCTGTCTCCAATTCTTTTGGATAAATATACAGAAGTAGGACTTCTGGATTATATGCTAGTTCTATTTTTAATTTTTTGAAGAACCGCCAGAGTGTTTTGGATAGTCGCTGCACCATTTTATATTTCTTCCAACAGTGCACAGGGATCCAATTTCTCCATATCATCACCAATACTTGTTATTTTCTGGGTTTTCTTTTTGTTTTTGTTTTATATTGGCCATCCTAACAAGTATGAGGTGATATCTCAGTAATTGTGATTTGCATTTTCCTGATGGTGAGTGATGAAAATCAGTTTTAAAATAGTACGTACATCTTTTAGAAATGCTTTGAAATAGTAGACATGTTTGGGGCTGTATTCTAACAAGCTATTGAGTGTTTCTATCAAAGGGTGTCATTCTTGGTTTTGGTTCTTAATATTTTATTGCCCTGTTGGTCCTATACAGATTTTCCCCGCTATCCAAAAGTAGAGTGTTCCTATAGAACATTTCATACACTGAAATGGCCATAAAGTGAGGAAGCAATTACCATTAATTTACATGGAAAAGTTCTTGAGCATTCCCAGGCCCAAAACATAACCCGTCTTACACATCTCAGATACCTTAGAACACACCCTGCTAAGGAATGCACAAAATAAATCGAGACAAAGCACAGATGCTCACCACCATCCACAGCTAAGGCGGCTTGATGCTGAGATGCCTGGGATAATTCCTAGGGAAGGAGCTTGGCAGGGCCTCTCCTGCGCTCAGGCTATGTGCTGCCTCTTAGAGGGGTTCATTGCAAAATAGGTGCTCAACCCCTTTTAGCTTTTCACCTTTTTTTTTGGTGAAAGCAAAAATCCTCTTTGGATTCCTTTTGGTTACTGAAAACAGGTACTAATGTAGGTCTTTGATAAAAGCAAAGTGGTGTAACTCGAACTTTGGAAAAGCGGGGGATACCTCCATTGTGTAATTTTTTTTTTTCTGCCTCATTTTGCTTTTTTTGTACAGGGTCAGAGTATTATTCCAATGCTTACTGGCGAAGTAATTCCTGTAATGGAGCTGCTTTCATCTATGAAATCACACAGTGTTCCTGAAGAAATAGATGTAAGCCATGACTTGTATTATTAAATAAGAACAATGGTACCACCTCTTATCAATTCCCTTGAGTTCTATTACTATTATGTATATTAGTAGCATTCTAATTTTACTAGTGTGCATTTTTTGTCATACATGCTATTCCTATGAAGTATTAACCACTTTAATAACACACACATAAAATACTGAGTTTTATGGCCAAAAAGAGGCTTTTTTGGTCAGTGACAGTTGTGACAGAATTACACCTATTTAGTTTAGAAGTAGGAGAATTCCAGACCTTAAAGAAGCAGTCAGTATTTAATGCAGTACTTTTGGTAACAAAGCAGTGTACAAGTCAGTGGTGATAAACACAAGTTTACTTATATTCCATAATCTAGTTTCTTAATCACATGTTGACATTTTGAATCCCACGGTAAGAGTGCATAGAGAAATCTTTAGGAAACTGTTCCGGTTTCTTTCTGACTGTGTCATTAAGATTCGGCTCCTGATTCTGACAGCAAAGAATAGGAAGTTGTTCTCATCAAAATTGTTGTTTAACCTGCCTGACAAGTTTTCACATTTGTTCTCCTGAAAGTTTATAGAAGCACAGAGATGGCTTTATTAGGATTCTTGATGCTTAGAAATGAGGGCAATGTGTTCTGTTGAACCGAGACTTGAGAGTGTTATTTCACTGCCGTATTATAACCAGAATAACTTCTTTTTTTTTGTGGTACATTTTAGATAGCTGATACAGTTCTGAATGATGATGACATTGGTGACAGTTGTCATGAAGGCTTCCTTCTCAAGTAAGAATTTTGTTTCCTTCATAAAAGGTGGATAAAGCACATAGAAATCTTATGCTCACCAATGACATGATTTGGAAGGAAGAAAGTAATAGAATAGCTACCCAAACTATTCTAGGAACATTGTTTCATATTTGAACTATTACTTAGCTTTGTGTTATTTTTTCATTTGTTACATGTCTGTGATCTATTTGATGTTACTCTTTTTAATACTGAAAGAAGCCGAGTTTCCATAGTGCCCAGACAGAAAATCTTGTTGGTTCTGGTTTCTTGTTTTACTTCTCATTAAACCTGAAACTAAGAACAAAAGGGGTTCTTAGACCCATTTCTAATGTTGGTGGGGTTCCTCACACCAACAAACAATGCTTTAGATACCAAGTGGGTCCTACGATTTAATTCATTTCTGGCACTTTCTGCCTGGAGATAATGTCAGATTCCCCAGATTAAGGGTTCAATCCCACAAGACTGTGTCCCACCTACCCTCCAGACACTAGTCACAAGCCCAAGTTTTCACCTGTGCTTCTGACTGGCTAGATATTAGAGATCTCAACCACCCATCCTTGGACTTCAGACATCAGTAACAAGTCCAGGATGTTACCTGTTCTTTTCACCAACTGGCTATGACTATGACTCCCTCCTTGTGTTCCATTAATTTACTGGAGCAGCTCACAGAACTCAGAGAAACATTTTATTTACTGGATTACTGGTTTATTGTAAAGGATAGAATATAACATACAGATGAACATCTATATGGAAGAGATGCATAGGATAAGGTTTGGGGAAAGGGTGAAGAGCTTCCATACCATCTCTGAGCACACATCTCTCCCCAGATCTCCACGTGTTCACCAACCCAGAAGCTCTCCAAATCCCTTCCTTTTGGGTTTTCATGGAGGCTTTGTTACATAGGCATGGTTGATCAAATCATTGGCCCTTGGTGATAACTTCCATCCCCTCTCCCCTACCCAGAAGTCAGCGGGAGGGACTGAAAGTTCTAATCTTTAGTGGTTGGCTCCATTGGCAATCAGCCAATCCTTAGATGTTTTCCAAAAGTCGCTCCATTAACATAACAAAAGGCATCTTTATCTTTTCCTGCACTTAGGAAATTCTAAGTGTTATGGGAGCTGTGAGCCAGGAAATGTGGATAAAAAACAAATGCGTATTTCTTAAAATCACAGTATCACAGAACCCTTACAAATTGAATTGCATTGTGGATGCACTTAAGTTATTTAGGCCTAGAAAAGAAAATTATTTGTTATTTTTACTTATCCTTTCCATCTTATAGTAGATTTTAGAACTTAAGAGTGTGGGCTCTAAAACCAGACTTCCTGGGTTATTGCTGTGTGTAAACTGGGGCAAGATACCTGAAGCCTCTGTGCCCCCATCTCCTCATCTGTAAAATGGGAATAATAGTAGTACCTACTTAATAGGATTGTTGTAGGAATTGAGTGAGATAAATCATACCAAGCCCTTAAAACAGCACCCAGAACGTATAAGCACGTAACAGCTAATAGCTAACATTTTCTACTTCTGTCTCTTCTAAGGAAAATGTTAATGACTGTTAATGACAGTAATATCAGCCAACATTTATCCCTCTAATAAGTGCGCTCTCTGCACTTAGAATCTCATCTTCTACCTCAGTGATTCTTTATGACTGCAGATTATCGTGAAGTTTTATTTTGTTTTTGATGAGAAGTGACAGGATAAAGTATTTGCTTTTATGTCCATAGTCTTTTCCTTTAGGTTCATGATGGAAACTCAGAGGTGTGTTTTGAACCCGGAAGCTTTACGTAGTATGAATCAGAAGGACTTTAGTCCCCCTTCCACTCACTGTCAGCCGTTCATATCCTTGTTTTTAATCCCATTTGACTTTAAGTAAATCACTTAACCTCTCAACACCTCAGTTTCTTTCATTATAAAATGGTGATATTTTACTAACTGGGTTTTAAGTTCAAATGGGAGGATCTGTGTGAAAGGCCTGTGGAAAAACGTAAAGTACCGTGGAAATAAAAGGTGGCATTTTACTTACAGTTTGTCATTCATCATGTAAAGCTAGTCTGTTACTTGAAGTTCGCATGCCCTTTTTTTGTTTAGTTTGTGAAATTGCTTTACAGCCAGTGTTTTTCATCTTTTTTCTCCACCTTGCAGTGCCATTAGCTCACACCTGCAGACCTGTGGCTGTTCAGTCGTAGTAGGTAGCAGTGCAGAAAAAGTAAATAAGGTAATTTATCTTATAATCCAGCAAATAATCTCACTTCTTAATACTGCTAACATATCATGGATTGTGATTTTTTTTTTTTAATTTTTTTTTTTAACGTTTATTTTTGAGACAGAGAGAGACAGAGTATGAATGGGGGAGGGGCAGAGAGAGAGGGAGACACAGAATCGGAAGCAGGCTCCAGGCTCTGAGCCATCAGCCCAGAGCCCGACGCGGGGCTCGAACTCACGGACCGTGAGATCGTGACCTGAGCCGAAGTCGGGCGCTTAACCGACTGAGCCACCCAGGCGCCCCTCATGGATTGTGATTTAAAAGTTAGGTTGTAGTCAAGCAAAATTACTGTGACACCCTGTGCAGAAGTAAGTCGAAGTAAACTGCTTAACTAGGAAATCATTTATCAGTTTCATGTTGATAATTCATTAATAATATTCATAAATATGATACAGTTCACAGTATTGTATAAATGGTTTTGAGAATTTCTTTAAAATAAGGTATTTTTAAAAAATATTTGTCTTCTATTTTCTGATGTCACTTAATAAGTATGAAGATAACCATGTACTTGTGATACTAATTCCAAAGAAATGTTATCTAATTATTCATTTTGATTTCTTATATTATTTTCCTCCTAAATCTATTTCTTTTAGGGACCTATCACTGTTCAGTGGTCAGTGGAAGTTATGTTTTACTCAGTAACGTCTGTGACCACTTCCTTCAGTGCTCTATGAGTTACTAAAGAATTAATGAAGTTAACTTACTTTTCCAAGCGTTAGGCACTAAACTAAGGGATTTTGTACTTTACTTCACTGACTGTTAACTAGAAAGAGAGAAATTGCACATATCTATCAGTTTAAGCAAACCTGACTTCTCTTTTTATGTTTTTTTTTTTTAATTTTTTTTCAACGTTTTTATTAATTTATGGGACAGACAGAGACAGAGCATGAACGGGGGAGGGGCAGAGAGAGAGGGAGACACAGAATCGGAAACAGGCTCCAGGCTCCGAGCCATCAGCCCAGAGCCTGACGCGGGGCTTGAACTCACGGACCGTGAGATCGTGACCTGGCCGAAGTCGGACGCTCAACCGACTGCGCCACCCAGGCGCCCCTCTTTTTATGTTTTATATAGGAAATATGTTAGCAATAATTATTTCCTTGACAAATATATTTGTAATTTTTTTCTCAAGTTACCTACCCTGTATGCTTGCATGACCCTTAATTTACCAAAATTACATATTTCCATACATCCATTTGTGAAAGGTTAATGCATCTCTGTTGTTATGCTGATCTAGTGATTTATTATTACATCTGTTACCCCAAGAAGGTAACTTTTCCTGTGTCACCCAGACCCTTCAGGGTCACAGAAGGACTTCCCAGTAGCTTTCTGGAAGGAGAGAGGCTCTGTGGTTGGGGCCCTGTGTATTTTAAAACATTTTTTTCATTCCACATCCTCTTCTGGCATGATCACTTCTCTATTATCTTTTTAATCTGAGAAAACGGATGCCATCACTCTATATTGAAAGCTAGTACTTTAATCTAAAAACTCTGAATATAGTCTGAATTCCAACATACTTACATGACTTTTTACTTTTCCTAATAGAGCTATAGATCAAATCCTGTTAGAATCCTAGATTTCTAAACCCCAACCAAAGGCTTGCTTATTTTAAATCAAATTTGATAGAATTAATTCTCATTCTGTTGAAGGATTTGGACACTCCTGATATTCATTATAATGAGATTTCATATGTCGAACTGTTCAATCGAAGCCATAATTCTGCCTAATTCAACTGTATTTAGTTTTCTTATCCAAAATTGTTTATTTTCATTTGAAAAATACTTGCTGCTGGGTGGAAATAGAATTAATAATTATATTAAGTCATTAGTTCCTACTGAAATATAAAAGTTCCATGGTCAAAGAGTTGGATAAAGTATGCATATTATATCAATCACCTGGAAAGTCAATATATATTCCAATGCTAAAGGTTTTGAGATACATACATTTACCACCATTTGCCAAACTTACTTGACCACAGAATTCCTATTTTAGGCAACAACTGTTATGTCCCATGGACTACTCCAGGTGACTAAGGAAAACTTTTTTCTCAGGATGTATTTCATCGACAGTATGGTTGAAGTTTCTTTTCAGATTTCTTTCATAAGCAGACCAGTGGCCTTTTAATTTCCTATTTTAATGCTAAAATATTTTCTTTTACAGATAGTGAGAACATTATGCCTTTTTCTGACTCCAGCAGAGAGAAAATGTTCCAGATTATGTGAAGCAGAATCATCATTTAAATACGAGTCAGGGCTCTTTGTACAAGGCCTGCTAAAGGTATAGTTTCCATTTGTCACATGTGAAAGCAATTTTTTAAAATCATTTTTGACATTCTGTATAAATACACTGTGAATATTAGCATGTGGTGCATCTCATGTTTGTATGCCAAGGAGCTGACTGTTATACACAAGTCTGAGCACAGAGTATATATCTTACAGATTTATAACTAGTATGAGTGAAACAGCTTAGAGTATCTTTTTGTGTGTGTGTCTGTTTGGTTTCCTATAGCTGCCTGTCTGGCTCCAGGATTATTTGTTTTTTAATATGTGGTTGAATCTGGGGCGCCTGGGTGGCTTAGTCGGATAGGCATCTGACTTCAGCTCAGGTCCTATTCTCATGGTTCGTGCGTTCGAGCCCCGCGCGTCGGGCTCTGTGCTGACAGCTCAGAGCCTGGAGTCTGCTTCGGATTCTGTGTCTCCCTCTCTCTCTGCTCCTTCCCCGCTTGCACTCTGTCTCTCTCTCAAAAATAAATAAA
This sequence comes from Herpailurus yagouaroundi, assembly GCF_014898765.1. Classification (NCBI taxonomy): domain Eukaryota; kingdom Metazoa; phylum Chordata; class Mammalia; order Carnivora; family Felidae; genus Herpailurus; species Herpailurus yagouaroundi. Next base: position 14,210,854 of record NW_024412401.1, on the reverse strand, counting down.
ACATTAAAAAATATATATGTGGTTGAATCAGATTGCACATCTAAAATAGTTACTTTGTTTTCTGAAAAGGATTTGAATTTTTGTGTTAGCATTTTTTATGTACTGTATTCATTTATTGAAAAAAAATTTAAAGCTGCTTCCTGTCTTCAAAATTGTGTATAGGATTTGAATAATTCATATATATTTTCACATGTAGGTAGCTTTAAATTATTTTACATTTTTCTTTTATTTATTTTCTTTTTCTTTTTAATTCCAGTATGGTTAACATACAGCATTATATTCGTTTCAGGTGTATAATACAGTGTTCCAGTAATTCTGTACATCCAGTGTTCATCGTGATAGGTGTACTCTTAATCCCCATCACCTATTTTACCCATTCTCCCATCCCCTTCTAATAACCATAAGTTTGTTCTCTATAGTTTTTGTTCATTTGTTTTGTTTCTTAAATTCCTCAGACGGGTGAAATCATATGGTACTTGTCTTTCTCTGACTGCTTGAATCTGCTTTTCAAGGAGCAAGGCAGATAAATGTAAATTAGAAATTGTTTTCAATAATTACAGGGAAGACAGTTTATTCATTTTATTGAAACTATCATTGATGTTTCAATTACAGTCAAAGGATGGGAGAAGGTAGATTTCCTAATGGTTATGTGATTCTCATAGCGAATGCTTTCTTGAGGATCTATGCATAGCAAAATGAAACAAAACATATTAGAAGTTGTGGCAAATAAAAATTATATTCAGCTTTTGCATTTTTAACAGTGTGCATGCTTTGAGCTCAGAATAATACAGAAACTACTTAAGGGATGTAACTATTACCGATTTGAATTTTACAAGTCTGAAGATAAGAACTTCTTTTTATCAAAAGCATGATAAGGTACTTAGTACTTTTATTTTCTCAGTACCCTCTCATTTAGTTATGTAATTTTATCCCTAAAAGGGACCTATACCAGATGCATAGAGGAAAACTTGAAACTATAATCTAATGAAAAATATTTGTTAAGAGTTTTCCATATAAGTATAAATTGTTAAGCCTTTCAGAAATATTTTAACATTCTTTGTCAAGAGCCTTAAAGATGTTCAAAAATTGGGGTGCCTGGATGGCTTAGTCACTTGAGTGTCTGACTCTTGATTTCAGCTCAGATCATGATCTGAGGGTTGTGGGATTAAGCCCTGCATCCAGTTCCACACTGAGCATGGATCCTGCTTAAGATTCTCTCTCTGTCTCTCTCTCTCTCCCCCTCCCTCTCCCCCCTCCTCCACTCAGGTGCATGCACGTGTGCAGGCACTCTCCCTCTCTCTTGCTCTCTAAAATAAAAAATAAAAATGTTCAAAGACTTAGCTTACTATCTATATTTCTGGAAATCTTAGGGAAGCAGTTATATAAGAAGAAAGATTTACTTATGAAAGTGTTTATTATAGCATTATAAGAGTGAAAAATTGAAAGTAGCCTCTATATTGTATTCATAACATATACCAGTGTTTCATACACAGATATTTGTTACATGGCAGTTGACTACCCAACTGACAATACTTGGAAAGAAGCACATTTTTTTACTTACAAAAATTATAGATTCATTGAGATTTAAAAGAACATAAGGAATAATCAAGAAGAAAATAAAAAGTTACCCATACTCTCATAATCCAATGTATTACCACCGTTAATATTTGGCATCTATCTTTCTGGTCTTTTTTTCCTCTGTATGTATCTTTTACATAGTTCCCTGTCCCTATCCCTGCATATTTTAACCTCCTCTTTCCATAATACATTATGAATATCTTTCTGTATCAACACAAATTGATAACTTCAGTTGTTCTGCAAATTCATTTTTAGTAGCTAAATAATAAGCCATTTTTTGTTTAATCAGTTCTCTTTTTGGATGCTTACTTGTTTTCTAGTGTTCACCGTTTCAGCCAGTGCTTTAGTGCACACATCACTAAAACTGTATACAATGGATCTGTTAAAGCCAGTTTTTCTGGTTAAAAAATAATTCTTCGTGTCTTTTGACATATAAGACAATGAATTTTCTTTTCATTATGACAGGATTCAACCGGAAGCTTTGTGCTCCCATTCCGGCAAGTCATGTACGCTCCCTATCCCACCACACACATAGATGTGGACGTCAACACTGTGAAGCAGATGCCACCATGTCACGAGCATATTTACAATCAGCGCAGGTACATGAGATCTGAGCTGACAGCATTCTGGAGAGCCACTTCAGAAGAAGACATGGCTCAGGATACAATCATCTATACAGATGAAAGCTTCACTCCTGATTTGTACGTAATAATGTTATTGTTAAACGGTATTGTGCAGTTGTATCTTTTATGAGTAAAATCAAGTGTGTATTTGAAAGGAATGAACTATTACTAAGAGAATTATGCTTGAAGAAAAATTTGGTTAGTCATGCCTTTTTTCTTGAATGTCTGTTTTTCTTAATGTAATTATGTTTTGCATAGAGAGATTAGATTAGTCCTTAAAAGTAAATATTTAAGGGGCACCTGGGTGGCTCAGTGGGTTAAACGTCGGGTCATGATCTGTGCTGACAGCTCAGGTCATGATCTGTGCTGACAGCTCGGAGCCTGGAGCCTGCTTCAGATTCTGTGCCTCCCTCTCTCTCTGCCCCTCCCCCTCTCATAGTCTGTCTCTCTCAAAAATAAACAAAAAAAATTTTTAAGTAAATACTTAAGTATTTACTTAACAAATATATATTGAGGCCCTAGGCACCGTAATAGGTGCTAAGGCTGGTAGTGACCAACTGGGGGCACCTTTGTGGCTCAGTCAGTTAAGCATCCGATTCTTGATTTTGGCTCAGGTCATGATCTCACAGTTCATGGGATTGAGCCCTGTTGCATTATGCACTGACAGCACAGAGCCTGCTTGGGATTCTCTCTCTCTGCTTCATCCTGCTCATGCTCTCTCTTTCTCTCTCAAAATAAATATTTAAAAAAAAATAGTGACCAACCAGATAGCCCCAACCCTTGGCATTGCTTATTAGTCTAGTGTATAAGACTCATTAGAAGGCATTTTAACTTAACTAAAGAAATAATTCTAAGTCTTTTTTTCTTGATATGTGAATATAAAATACAGTAGAACTACAAAAATACATTTACAGAGCATTCTTTTATTTGCATTTCATATTGTGTTACTCATTTTTTACCATAAAGTGTGATCACTAAATAAAAAAAGAGGAAAAGTAGTGATAAAATGTTGAAAGTGGACCTAATGAGAGGAGAAAAAATTATAAATTTGTATTATAAACCCAAGAAAATACTTAAGTTCTACATCAGGAAAAGAAATGGAGTATAGTATAATGGTTCTCTTTAATCAGTGTAAAGTACCTGGCATATATAATGTGCTCAATATATGTTAACTGTGATAATCCAGTTCTGAGTGTACAAAGCAGCAGTAAAATTGGAGCATGCAACTCTGTCCTGTGTTTCTAAGAAAGATTTTGAGCTGAGACAGGGGACATGTGGAGCACCAGTAGTGACACAGAAGATGGTGACCAAAAGCAGAGAAAAGGAACACCCATGTCCAAGGGATCCCCAGCCTCACGTGTCTCTAAAAGATGGCATCATTAGGACCCATCTTTTCTCAGCTGTGCGTGCACTGGTCTTGTTGGTTCCTTAGAAAGTTTTAAGAGAATTGGTTTAGAAAATGAATTGGTCAAGGGGCACGTGGGTGACTCCATCCGTCAAGCGTCCAACTTTTGGTTTTGACCCGGGTCATGATCTCACGGTTTGTGAGATGGAACCCCACATCCGGCTCTGCACTGACAGCACAGAGCCTGCTTGGGATTCTCTCTCTCCCTCTCTTTATGCCCCAGCCCTGCTCATTCACTCTGTCTCTTTCAAAATAAATAAAATAAACTTTCAAAAGAAAAAAGAAAGAAAATGAATTGGTCAAAATCGGAATTCCAGGTGATGACTATGTTTTCAAGTATTGGTAATTTTGGTACATGTGTAGTAATTCTCAAAATTAATCTGTGCTTTCAAGCATTTTCTTCTTAACTAAAGTGTTTAGTATTTTTTCTGCTTTGTTTTGTTTTTTTTTGTTTGTTTGTTTGTTTTGTTACTTCAGATATCCTTTTTGGGGAATTTAGTGAACTTTAGGATAGATTTACCACCTATATTTTTATTTTTATTTTTATTTTTTTAGAGAAAGTGTATGTATGCTTTTAGCATTTCTTACTCATTTTAGCCAGTTATGTTTGAATGCTTCACTGATTTGACAGATGTTGATTAGCCATCTAGTCTTATTTTTGTTGGTGATAAAATAAAAAACCATAATGTCATGAATTTTTAAAATTTGTTTACAACTCTAAGTAAATTTTCTGAGCATCAAATGGGCCCAAAATGATATTTTCTACCATTAGATTGTGTATTAACTTTTATATGTTATATATACTGTATTTTTTAGTTTCCTTTAAACAATATTATTTAATTTTAAGATATTTTTAATTTTAACTCTTTTTTTTTTCAACGTTTATTTATTTTTTTGAGACAAGCTCCGAGCTGTCGGCACAAGCCCGACGTGGGTCTCAAACTCAGACCATGAGATCATGATCTGAGCCGAAGTTGGAGCTCAACCGACTGAGCCACCCAGGCGCCCCTATTAAAAATAGTTACACTCTTGGGGCGCCTGGGTGGCTCAGTCGATTAAGCGGCCGACTTCGGCTCGGGTCATGATCTCGCGGTCCGTGAGTTCGAGCCCCGCGTCGGGCTCTGTGCTGACAGCTCAGAGCCTGGAGCCTGTTTCAGATTCTGTGTCTCCCTCTCTCTGACCCTCCCCCGTTCATGCTCTGTCTCTCTCTGTCTCAAAAATAAATAAACGTTAAAAAAAAAAAATTAAAAAAAAAATAGTTACACTCACTGCCACTACATGAAAAATCAGTCACTAGAAATATTCTTTTTTAACACTGGCTTCATCTGATTTACTTATTACTGAGATAATCAGTGAAACAGTATATTCAGAACACTAGACTTAAATAATTTAGCCTTATTCTCTCTCCAAAGCCAGAAAAGGGGTACTGTTATTACCAAATTGGACACCAGTTGGACAGCCAGTGATCACGAAAGGCTGATTTTTTTTTCTTTCTGAATTTCCTTCTTCTGTAATTTGGTATACCCATCTCCTTAACTAGGAAATTTTAGGTACTTTCCTATTTATTTATGCATACACACCTCTTTGCCAGTCTTGTCAGTTCGATGATGATCCCTACTATTTTCAGTTAAAAATTGCTTACCTTATGGTATGTTAGATATACACTATCTCAAGTGTGCACATTATCTCAAGTGTGAGTTAACGTCTTAGTTTCTTACTCCGATCATTACCAAGTAGCTTATACTTTCCTAAGTAATTGGTTCTTGTTACTTGCCTGATGATAGGTTTGTTGATGCAACTCAGTGGTCAAGATGTTCATTAATCCCATTTGAATGTTTCTTAGTGTTCACCCTTTTACCTTTTTCTTCCTGAACAGCTTATTACAAGTTATTATAAGGTTAACCTTTTATTTTATTTTGGGTTTTGATGGTAGTAATATGTGTTTATTTTTGTTGCTTTTATTTTTTTGACATGGCATGAATTGGTAATCATATTTATTAATTCTCTGAGGCTCTCAAATTTTTTTTATAAGGTGAGGGTACAAAAATAGATTGATAGGTACTTACATGCCCTTGGGACTGCTTATATCTTTAAGAGAAAAATAATTACATACTGTCTTGACAAACTCCAGTAATATGCAAGTGTATCCTTGAGTTAAAATGAATATTTATTTTATATCTCCAAATATATACATCTAATTTTTATAAATATGTTTATATGTAATATTCCATTTCTAAGAATTAATTTGACTGGAGTGAGGGATTTGGGAAAGTAGCGTTGTATAGACATTTCAACATTTGGACTGTTTTCTTTGTAGGAATATTTTTCAAGATGTCTTACACAGAGACACTCTAGTAAAAGCCTTCCTGGATCAGGTAAATGTTAAACCTAAGATTGTCAAAATGAATAGTATGACATATTATCTTTTTTAATATATACTACATTGCCTGTGCGCATGCGCTCTCTCTCGCTCTCTCTCTATATATATCTATATCATCATAGAATTAAGTTACTATCTTTTCGTAGTGTCTCATGTCTTTCCAAAGTGTCTACATGATTTTTCTTTTGAATTGTTAATGGCCATGGGCTGTATATTAACAATTAAAGATGCAGTATTCCCCAGTTAAAATAATAAATGTCTTAATTCCAACCACTAACATATAACTCCAGGTGTTTTCTTTTGGGGAGGGGAGAAAGGTTTTTATTTGCCTTAATTGGGCCAAAATATCTTTAAAACTTGTATACTTGTACTGAAATAATAACATCTTTATTGTCTTATTCTTTTCAAAAATAATCTGCTTAATTAACATTTGAAGAAAATTATAGATTACATGGGACTTATTTCTTAATATAACAGAGCTGTGTCATAATATCATTCTGGGGATCAGGCCAGGAACAGGGTCATAGAAGTAGCTTTGAAATAATGAGGTCCTTAAGTTAACTCAAAATTTTGGAACCAGATCTGTGTGGTCTGTGACATATTGCAAAGTTCAGAGATAATTCACAACCATGCAATGAATTCCATGCTTCTCAAGCTGAATAAAATCATTCTATCATTACACATGTACCCTCAACACCCCAAGAGTAGAGAGAGAGAAGAAGACCTCAAAACCCTAGCCTATAAGCGTGGCTCAACTTCTGAGAGCTTGGATTTTATTTGGAGATATGGGCAGAAAAAGTTAAGTACACATCAGGATGCAAATTACATCATGATTCTTAATAAAGTAAATAAGGATATATATTTGAGGTAGAATGCAAAATTAGAGTCCATTTTCTTTTTTTTTTTTTTAATTTTTTTTTTCAACGTTTATTTATTTTTGGGACAGAGAGAGACAGAGCATGAACAGGGGAGGGGCAGAGAGAGAGAGGGAGACACAGAATCGGAAACAGGCTCCAGGCTCTGAGCCATCAGCCCAGAGCCCGACGCGGGGCTCGAACTCACGGACCGCGAGATCGTGACCTGGCTGAAGTCGGACGCTTAACCGACTGCGCCACCCAGGCGCCCCTAGAGTCCATTTTCAAAGATAAAATAGAAAACTTCAGAAAAACATGATCGCCTCTAAATTCAGTACTTCCTGTCTGTTAGGGGCATCAGTAGGAATGGTTGTGGAAAGCTGCTCTAATGTGTGTTAGCTGCCAGACGTTGTCAACACTGTGATAGAAATATGCTGTATAAGAAGATTTGGAGCAAATTATTTATTAAAATGTTTGATTTTCCTGTAGGTCTTTCATTTGAAGCCTGGTTTATCTCTCAGGAGTACTTTCCTGGCACAGTTTCTACTCGTCCTTCACAGAAAAGCCTTGACGCTAATAAAGTATATAGAAGATGATACGTAAGTAAAGCTATATGGAATAAAAACCTTTGTGCATTGTGCTTTGTTTTGTTCCTTTTGGATGTTTTCTATATATTTTTATGTATTTATGTATTTATATGTAAAAAGGATTTTCCTTCATTATTTATAGGCAGAAGGGGAAAAAGCCCTTTAAGTCTCTTCGGAACCTGAAGATAGACCTTGATTTAACAGCAGAGGGCGACCTTAACATAATAATGGCTCTAGCTGAGAAAATTAAACCAGGCCTCCACTCATTTATCTTTGGAAGACCTTTCTATACTAGTGTACAAGAACGAGATGTTCTAATGACTTTTTAAATGTGTAACTTATTAAATATATGTTGTCACCATGATGATTGCTGCTGAAGTAGCTCAGTGGTGTGGGAAACATCATTCCCTTGGGTCATGTCCCAGACTCCTACTTGGCAGTGCAGTTAAAGTTAGTTACACTACACTTGTCACAAGTCTGTCAGGGGACGTCCGGTGCGTTGTTACAATGGATGCATCTTTTCCTAGGTGGGCTGTCTTGAGATACAGACTTATGTTTACAGTTAGAGTAAATGTTCCTGCTATCTTTTAAAGATATAATAATAAGATATGAACTTGACCACAACTACTGTTTTTGAAACTTACAATTCATGGTTTACATGTATCAAAGTGAAATCTGAGTTACTTTTCACAGATATAATACTAGTTGACTTTTCATCTCTTGGTATTCCTTGGTATGTAAGATTACTGTAATACTTTTATAATCAGCTGAAAATTAGAGCATCTGAATCATTTCAGTTCCACAAAAGGAACTTAGCTGGAACATAGGTTAAGTATTAGAAAGAATGTATTGATCAAGCAGATGTTTAATTCAAATTAATTATTAGATCCTCCTTTGTAGACTGGGTAGTCCTTAGGGTTCAATCTGTGTAGAAACATCAGTATGTGTAGTCCGGATTATGGCAAACCTGTCAGGGTATTTGTGTGTTTCTGTGTGTGTGTGTGGGTGTGTGTGTGTGTGTGTGTGTGTGTGTGTGTGTGTGTGTGTGTTGAGCTCTGTCAAAGACAATAGAGGAAATTGGATTTTATGTTTTAGTAGTTATTGCAAACTATTTAAATTAATTTTTATTATTTTTGAGCCAAATTGAAATGTGTACCTCCTGTGCCTTTTTTTTTTCTTGGAAAATATAATTACTTGGAAGAAGTTCAGATTACACTAGTCAGTCATTTTTATCTTGTTTTCCTCCTGCATAGTCTTACCCTCATTTGACAGTTGTAACTCCAAGATTATGAAATGCAATGGAGAATATACTAACTAGTAAGATCCTTTTACAGGAACAGAGAACAATATCTTGTCCTTTTCCTTTTCAAATTTCTGCCCTTACTTTTGAGGTTATTGCCAGGTCTATTTGCTTCTGCATCATGTGAGGAAAACAGGAGAAACTTTATTGATGTGCTATTTTACTAGGTGCTACTTTGGCAGAACTAAGTGGTCAATTTCTTTTGTTTCCTTAATGTCTTTGGACCATTGTGCTAGCTGTAAACTGACTAATATAATTCTTTGCTAGAACCGTTTTGACATAATAGTATATACAAGCATAAAAATTATTTTTATTTAAAACTGTGGAAGTTACACAAAAGGGAAAAGTATTTATAAGAAAGGGATAAAAGTGACAGAGCCCCTCTGCCATTGCTCACCAAATGGAACCAAAACTAACATGTTATGTTCTGAAAGGTCCTAATTACCTTTCACATCACTAATAAGAAGGGTGTAGACATCTTGATTTTTAGACACAAACCGAATGAGATGACTGGTGCTCTGTGGTGCACTCATGAAAGAATTTACAGATACCACCTTATTGCACCCCTTACTCAGTGCTTCTTATGTGATTGATTATTAAAGAGTGCTGACCGATTATTTTCTTTTGCTGGTTTATTGTACTGTTACATGGAATGCAAGTTGTACAGTGAAGTAAGTTATTAAAGCATGTGTAAACATTGTTATATATCTTTTCTCCTAGGTGGAGAATTTTGAATAAACTGTCTTTGAAATTTTGTGTCCAACATTTATTTGTTCAGAAAAGCAGTATTATGACAATGAAGACTGATTGGTTTCCTGTTTAGCTGACAGTCTGTGTTGTATCTAAATTGTTTTTTTAATTGTTGTCTCTTTTGAAAGAAAATGAATTTGAAGGTTCTACATAATGCTGGAATCTTATGTTGTTTTTATTACTTTTTTAACTTTCTGCTTAACTCCCAGGATTGCATTTTGATTTTTAAAGTCATGTATTAATATTTCAAATGTAAGGTAATGCTTGAGTAATTTTTCTAATCCTTTTCTAAGATGAAGTTATTTCTTCTAGGTGTCCAAAATGAAAACACAAGGAATCTAAATTTTGTAATCTGGATAAAAAGTGAAATTGACAGTTTTACTCTGGGGGCGGGGGGGTGAAAAAAAAAGGATTTGATAAACATAATAGTTGAGTTGGAAGTTTCCTTTAAAAGAAGGCTGATTCATTGCACGCTAAGATTCTCAAAATCGTCAAGTTCATATAATGCTGTAAAGTAAAAATGAGACAGTAACTCCTATGCTCTATTTCTGTAATGCTGCAGGTTGAGCAGGAGGGTAGTGATGGTTACTCTTAGCAAGCACTGTTTTGGTTTTGAAGTGGAATTGTACAATTGATGTTTCTCCTGTGATCTGCAGGGGATGGCCTAAAGTACCAGGACCACCCCCAGTTAATACACACTGCCCACTGGACTTTCTCAGTGTATCGTCACAACACTCTAAGGTAGCTATTATTATTTCTACTTTACAAATGAGGAAACATATCTTAAAGAAATATATGCGGCCCATGGTCATCAGCTAGTTAAGTTAGATTTCATCCTAAACAGTACATATTGCCATGCAGCACAGCACCTAATGCAGTTCCTCTGCATTGAAGGGAAGGGAAGGAAGCAAGTAGTATGGGCGTCCCAGCCCTCCGCAGTGCCCAACAGTGATTACCTGCTGGGTTGCTTGGAGAAGTTACATAACCTCTCTGAGGATCATTTTTTTAAAATATTTGAAATTGAAGGCATGATTGATACCTCCTGATTGTTACAAGAGGATTTAATGAGATTATCTAAGGTGCTTAGGTCAGTACCTGACCAGAGCTCCAGTGCTTTTTTATCTAATCTGAAAATCTCTACCTTTTAATTACCTAATTAATCATGTTTTAGAACATTTACATTTAACATGATTTTGATATGGTTTAGGTTAAATCTATCATCTTTATTTTTTTAATTTTGATCCATTTGTTCTTTGTCTTTTTTTTTCTGTTTTGTTATTTTTTATGATTCCTTTTTATGTCTTCTTGGCTTATTGTAACTCTGCTTTTAAGTGATTGTTAGTGTAGTATACTAACCTATATATACACATATATATGGATGTATATAAAGGTCTATACTATACATACATTTTTAACTTCTTTTTTTTTATTTTATTTTTTATTATTTAAAATTTACATCCAAATTAACATATAGTACAACAATGATTTCAGGAGTAGATTCTTAGTGCCCTTTACCCATTTAGCCCATCCCCCTCCCACAACCCCTCTAGTAACCCTCAGTTTGTATTCTGTATTTATGAGTCTCTTATGTTTTGTCCCCTCCCTGTTTTTATATTATTTTTGTTTCCCTTCCCTTATGTTCATCTGTTTTGTCTCTTAAACTCCTCATATGAGTGAAGTCATAGGATTTTTCTCTTTCTCTGACTGACTAATTTCACTTAGCATAATACCCTCCAGTTCCATCCACATAGTTGCAAATGGCAAGATGTCATTCTTTTTGATTGCCGAGTAATACTCCATTGTATGTATATACCGTATCTTCTTTATCCATTCATCCATAGATGGACATTTGGGCTCTTTCCATACTTTGGCTATTGTTGATATTGCTGCTATAAACATGGGGGTGCATGTGTCCCTTCGAAACAGCACACCAATATCCCTTGGATAAATACTTAGTAGTGCAATTGCTGGGTCATAGGGTAGTTCTCTATTTTTAGTTTTTTGAGGAAGCTCCATACTGTTTTCCAGAGTGGCTGCACCAGCTTGCATTCCCACATCAATGCAAAAGAGATCCTCTTTTTCCACATCCTTGCCAGGATCTTTTGTTGCCTGAGTTGTTGATGTTAGCCATTCTGACAGGTGTAAGGTGGTATCTCATTGTGGTTTTGATTTGTATTTCCCTGATGAGTGATGTTTAGCATTTTCTCATGTGTCAGTTGACCATCTGGATGTCTTTGGAGAAGTGTCTATTCATGTCTTTTGCCCATTTCTTCAGTGGATTATTTGTTTTTTGGGTGTTGAGTTTGAGAAGTTCTTTATAGATTTTGGATACTAACCCTTTATCTGATAATGTCATTTACAAATATCGTCTCCCATTCTGTTGGTTGCCTTTTAGTTTTGCTGATTGTTAACCTTTGCTGTGCAAAAGCTTTTTATTTTGATGAGGTCCCAGTAGTTCATTTTTGCTTTTGTTTCCCTTGCCTCCGGAGACGTGTTGAGTAAGAAATCGCTGCAGCCAAGATCAGAGACGTTTTTGCCTGCCTTCTCCTCGAGGATTTTGATGGTGTCCTGTCTTACATTGAGGTCTTTCAACCATTTTGAGTTTATTTTTGTGTATGGTGTAAGAAAGTGGTCCAAGTTCCTTCTTCTGCATGTCGCTGTCCAGTTTTCCCAGCACCACTTGCTGAGGAGACTGTCTTTATTCCATTGGATATTCTTTCCTGCTTTGTCAAAGATTAGTTGGCCATACATTTGTGGGTCCAATTCTGGGTTCTCTATTCTGTTCCATTGATCTGAGTGTCTGTACTTGTGCCAGTACCATACTGTCTTGATGATTACAGCTTTGTAGTGTAGCTTGAAGTCTGTGATTATGATGCCTCCTGCTTTGGTTTTCTTTTTCAAGATCGCTTTGGCTATTCGGGGTCTTTTCTGGTTCCATACAAATTTTAGGATTATTTGTTCTAGCTCTGTGAAGAATGCTAGTGTTATTTTGATAGGGATTGCATTGAGTATGTAGACTGCTTTGGGTAGTATCGACATTTTAACAATATTTGTTCTTCCTGTCCAGGAGCTTGGAATCTTTTTCCATTTTTTTGTGTCTTCTTCAATTTCTTTCATAAGCTTTCTATAGTTTTCAGTGTATAGATTTTTCACCTCTTTGGTTAGATTTATTCCTAGGTATTTTATGGGTTTTTTTTTTTTTTTTGTGCAACTGTAAATGGGATTGAATCCTTGATTTCTCTTTCTGTCACTTCATTGTTGGCATATAGGAATGCAACCAATTTCTGTGCATTGATTTTATATCCTGCAACTTTGCTGAATTCATGAATCAATTCTAGCAGTTTTTTGGTGGAATCTTTTGGGTTTTAGATAGAGAGTATCATGTCATCTGCAAAGAGTGAAAGTTTGACCTCCTCCTGGCCGATTTGGATGCCTTTTATTTCTTTGTGTTGTCTGATTGCAGAGGCTAAGACGTCCAATACTATGTTGAATAACAGTGGCAAGAGTAGACATCCCTGTGTTGTTCCTGACATTGGGGGAAAGCTCTCAGTTTTTCCCCATTGAGGATGATATTAGAGTTGGGTCATTCATATATGGCTTTTATGATCTCTAAGTATGCTCCTTCTATCCCTACTTTCTTGAGGGTTTTTATCAAGAAAGGATATTATATTTTGTCAAATGCTTTCTCTACATCTATTGAAAGGACCATATGGTTCTTGTCCTTTCTTTTATTGATGAGATGAATCACATTAATTGTTTTGTGGATATTGAACCATCCCTGCATCCCAGGTATAAATCCCATTTGGTCATGGTGAATAATTTTTTTAATGTATTGTTGGATCCTGTTGGCTAATATCCTGTTGAGGATTTTTGCATCCATGTTCATCAGGGAAATTGGTCTATAGTTCTCCTTCTTAGTGGGTTCTCTGTCTGGTTTTGGAATTAAGGTAATGCTGACTTCATAGAAAGAGTTTGGAAGTTTTCCTTCCATTTCTATTTTTTGGAACACCTTCAAGAGAAGAGGTGTTAACTTTTCCTTAAATGTTTGGTAGAATTCCCCTGGAAAGCCATCTGGCCCTGAGTCTTGTTTTTTGGCAGATTTTTGATTACTAATTCAATTTCCTTACTGGTTATGGGTCTGTTCAAATTTTCTATTTCTTCCTGTTTCAGTTTTGGTAGTATATGTTTCTAGGAATTTGTCCGTTTCTTCCAGATTGCTCATTTTATTGGCATATAATTGCTCATAATATTCTCTTATTATTGTTTTTATTTCTGCTGTGTTGGTTGTGATCTCTCCTCTTTCATTCTTGATTTTATTTATTTGGGTCCTTTCCTTTTTCTTTTTGATCAAACTGGCTACTGGTTTATCAATTTTGTTAATTCTTTCAAAGAACCAGCTCCTGGTTTCATTGATCTGTTCTACTGTTTTTTTGGTTTTGACAGCCTTAATTTCTGCTCTAATCTTTATTATTTCCTGTCTTTTGCTGGTTTTGGGTTTTATTTGCTGTTCTTTCCCAGCTCCCTAAGGCATAAGGTTAGGTTGTGTATCTGAGATCTTTCTTCCTTCTTTAGGAAGGCCTGGATTGCTATATACTTTCCTCTTATGATTGCCTTTGCTGTGTCCCAGAGGTTTTGGGTTGTGGTGTTATCATTTTCATTGACTTCCCTATACTTTTTAATTTCCTCTTTAACTGCTTGGTTAGCCCATTCATTCTTTAGTAGGATGTTCTTCAGTCTCCAAGTATTTGTTACCTTTCCAAATTTTTTCTTGTGGTTGATTTCGAGTTTCATAGTGTTGTGGTCTGAAAATATACGTGGTATGATCTCGATCTTTTTGTACTTACTTAGGATTAATTTGTGTCCCGGTATATGGTCTATTCTGGAGAACGTTCCATGTGTACTGGAGAAGAATGTGTAATCTGCTACTTTACGATGAAATGTTCTGAATATATCTGTTAAGTCCATCAGGTCCCGTGTGTCATTCAAAGCCATTGTTTCCTTGTTAATTTTTTGATTAGATGATCTGTCCTTTGTTGTGAGTGGGGTGTTGAAGTCTCCTACTATTATGGTATTACTATCGATGAGTTTATGTTTGTGATTAATTGATTTATGTATTTGGGTGCTACCACATTTGGTGCATAAATGTTTATAATTGTTAGGTCTTCTTGGTAGATAGATCCCTTGATTATGATATAATGCCCATCTGCATCCCTTGATACAGTCTTTATTTTAAAGTCTAGATTGTCTGATACAAGTATGGCTACTCCCGCTTTCTTTTGTTGACCATTAGCATGATAGATGTTCTCCATCCCCTTATTTTCAATCTGAAAGTGTCTTTAGGTCTAAAGTGGGTCTCTTGTAAACAGCATATAGATGGATCTTGTTTTCTTATCCATTCTCCTACCCTATGTCTTTTGATTGGAGCATTGAGTCCATTGACATTTAGAGTGAGTACTGAAAGATATGAATTTAATGCCATTATAATGCTTATAGAGTTGGAGTTTTGGGTGGTGTTCTCTGATCCTTTCTAATCTTTGTTGCTTTTGGTATTTATTTATTTTTATCCATACATTTTCATCTTTTCTCCCCATCAGAAAGTCCCCCTTAAAATTTCTTGCAGGGCTGGTTTCATGGTCACAAACTCCTTTAATTTTTGTTTGGGAAACTTTTTATTTTTCCTATTTTGAATGACAGCCTTGCTGGATAAAAATTCTTGGCTGCATATTTTTCTGATTCAGCACATTGAATATATCCTGCCACTCCTTTCTGACCTGCCAAGTTTCTGTGAATAGGTCTGCTGCAAACCTATCTGTCTTCCCGTGTAGGTTAAGGACTTTTTTTCCCTTGCTGCTTTCATGATTCTCTCCTTGCCTGTGTATTTTGTGAATTTGACTATAATATGCCTTGTTGATGCTCGGTTTTTCTTGAATCTAATGGGAGTCCACTGTGCTTCCTGGATTTTGATGTCTGTGTCTCTCCCCAGGTTAGGAAAGTTTTCTGCTTTGATTTGCTCACATAACCCTTCTATCCCTATTTCTCTCTCTTCCTCTTCTGGGACCCCTGTGATTCTGAACTTGTTCCTTTTTAATGAGTCACTGATTTCTTTAATTCTTAAATCATGCTCTTTTGCCTTAATCTCCCTCTTTTTTTCTGCTTCATTATTCTTTATAAGTTTGTCCTCTATATCACTGATTCGCTGTTCTGCCTCATCCACCCTTGCCGCTGCTGCATCCATCCAAGATTGCAGCTCAGTTACATTTTTAATTTTTCTATTTTTTACATCTTTTATCTCTGCAGAAAGGGATTCTAACCTATTTTCAACTCTACCTAGTATTCTTATTATCATAATTCTAAATTCTGGTTCAGACATCATGCTTCTATCTGTGTTGGTTAAGTCCCTGGCTATTGTTTCTTCCTGCTCTTTCCTTTCAGGTGAATTCCTTTGTTTTGTCATTTTGAAGGGAGAAAAGGAATTAATGAGGTAAAAAAATTAAAATTAAAATTAAATTTTTTTTAAATATTAAAATTAAAAAATTAAAAACAAACACACACACAAAAGATAATCGAATAAATGATGCTATATCCTAGGTGTGTTTTGGTCTGGGTGTTGAAAGTGGCTTGATAGATGAGAGAAAAAGGGAAAAGAAAAAAAGAAATCATTTAAAAATTTGAAAAAATGAATACACTGAAGTAGACTAAAATGAAATTATGGAAATAAAATAGAATTTGAAAAAATTTACACAAAAGTAAAAAATATAGTAGAAAAAAATTAAAGAAAAAATATTCTTAATAAAAATTGAAAATAAAAATGACTTTTTCCTCTTTCTGTATTCAAGAAAAAAACAAAACAAAAAGAGAAAAAAGAAAGAAAATTGAATAGATGGACTGGCTAACAGACTGAAATACGACTGAAATTACTTCGTTTTCCCCTAGAAGTCAAACTATGAAGCACTTTATAGTCCAGAAACTAAGTAGGCTGTGAGACTTGTATTCTTGAAGAGGGAGGCTGGCCCATTTGGGCAGGGCTTAGTGTAACGACTCCGTTCTCCACTGGATGGCGCTGCTTAGCTTACTGGGGTGGATTTTTGTGGCACTTGTAGGTGGGTATACACATAAGTGGAAGTGGTGAAAGTGGTGTCACCCAGCTACCCAGTCTCTAGTATCAGAACTCTGTTCTCCCCAGTCAGCAAACGCACACCTGTCCTTTGTCTTCAGCTTCCATCCACTCCCCACTTTTACATAGTCCGTGACCAAGCCCCATGCAGCACCTCCCTCCCGAGTTTTGTCTCAGATGCGGCTGTTTTTCCCCAGTACGTTACTTCTGAGGGACTGCGGCCTTGACCCGTTCTGCCCCTTTGTGGAGGATCTCACCAAGCAATGGCTTAGTGCTGGCCACATCCAGGAACGTTTGTGGGACCATGCTGCTGCCGATGCCCAGAGACCGGCCAGCTGCCAGCCCTCCCCAGAAAAAGTTCGCAAGATAGTGTAGGAGCAGCATTTCAGGGATTATGGAAAATCACAACACACATCTGGCACCAGGCTTCACCCTTAACGATCTTGTTCCAGCACCAGCGAATGTGGTTGTTCTCTGGGGTCTGCTGGGACCACGTGGCCTCACAGCCTCTACCAAATGTCCTTCCAGCAGTGGAACCACTTATCCTGGTGTGGACCAAGAACCTCTTGGACCCCACTCTGCTCCTAGGGATTCGCCCTTCCCACCAGAGCACCTCCAGGTATTGGGCTGCAGAGTTTGAGACTCTGCGCTCCCCCTGTTTATAGTCTTAATGGAATTTAAACCTTCTCCTTTCTCCTTTCTCCCTTTTTAGTTCAGTCCCTGCAGCTGTTTCCAATTTTCCCCTTTCTCTGCAGCTGCTTTTGGGGAGGGGTGCTTTTCCCGTATTCTCCCCTCACCCCTAGTCTCCATCCTCTCTCCGCTCGCAAAACCACCTCCCTTCCCACACCTTCTTGCTCCCTGAGTTCACCTCTCTGTGCCACGTACCTGATGAATTCTGTGGTTCAGGTTGTGCAGATTGTTGTGTTAATCCTCCAACCAGTTTTCTAGGTGTACAGGATGATTTAGTGTTGGTCTGGCTTTATTTCATGGACACGAGACACACAAAAAAACTTCCATGCTGTTCTGCCATCTTGGCTCCTCCCTCCATACATTTTTAACTTCTCAGTCTATATTCAAGTAATGTACTACCCAACATATAGTTTAAGAACTTTTCAGTAGTATAATTCCATTTCTCCCTTCCCACATTTGGTGCTATTGTGGCCTCAGATTTTAGTTCTACATATGCTATAAGCTCAATGCTTTATTATTAATATTTTTACTTAATTATCTTTTAAAGAGATTTAAGTGTAAATATTCTAAGTTAAAAGGTAGAAAGTGTCAAATTGGATTAAAAAACAAGATCCAACTGTATGCTAACAAGACCCATGTTTTTTTTTAATGTTTATTAATTTCTGAGAAAGAAAGCGACAGCATGAGTGGGGGAGGGTCAGAAAGAGAGGGGCACAGAATCTGAAGCAGGCTCCAGGCTCCAAGCTGTCAGCACAGAGCCTGTTGTGGGGCTTGAACCCACAGACCAAGATCATGACCTGAGCCGAAGTCAGGCATTCAACTGATTGAGCCACCCAAGTGCCCCCCAACAAGACACATCTTAAAAATAAAGGACGGATTAAAAATAAAAAGATTTAAAAAGATACACCATACCAATACTAATAAAAAGAAAGCAGGAGTAACTGTAATTAGTATCACAAAAGCATATTTTAGAGCAAAGAATATTACCAGAAAGAATATTTTGTAATACTAAAGGAGTCAGTTCAGCAAGAGGGCATAACAACCCTTAGTGCTTGTTTACCTAGTAACAGCTTCAAAATACACAAAGCAAGAACTGTAAGGAGAAGTAAACAAATCTATAATTATAGCTAGAGATTTAAAGACTCTCAATGTTTGATGGAACAAGAAGACAAATTTTAGAACTAGATTGTACACAGACTCCATTTTAATGAAAGACTTTGAAGAAAATCTATATCCAAATCAGGATATAAAGACTTGAATAAGACTATCAACCAACTTGATGTGATATCATTTATAGAACACAGCTGTACTCAACAACAGTAGATTATACATTATTTTCAGGAGTACATGGAACACCAAGATAGACCATATTCTGGGCCATTAAACAAATCTCAATAAGTTAAAAGGATTCAAGTCATACAAAGGTTGTTCTTTGACCACAACGGAATTACTACTTGGAAACTAGCACTTGTAATACAAGATTAGATGATCTCTAAATTGTGTGTGTTTGGGGGACAAGGGGAAATGGATTGGAAAGCAAAAAGGTATCAGAATGTTGTGGAATGATTTTTATGAATAGTGGAACTCAGACAAGCTATGCTGGAGAAGATCTATACAATGCACATATTTGACATAGATCTTGTAGCCAGAACATAATTCTGAAATTATGAAAACTACTTTTCATATATAATAAAACTACTTGTCAATATGAAGAAGACAACCCAATGTTTTTAATGCCCAAAAGATTCAAGCATATATTTCACACTAATACATAAATGGCCAATCATTACCTAAAATCATGCCAAATATTGTCACGGAATGAAAATTAAAACTAACATAGTTAAAGGTTGATAATTATTAGGCTGTGGAGCAACTGAAATTCTCATACAAAGTATTAAAGCCACTTTTGACTATCTTTGAGCAGTCTCGTGAAGTTCAATACATATTGCCATATAACCCAGCAATTTCACTCCTAAATATTTCCCCAAGAGAAATGAAAAAATGTCCACAGAAATATTTGCACACAGCTGTTCATAGAAGCTATATTCATAAAAGTACCAAAATGGAAACAGCCCAGATGACCATCAATGTAGAAATGGATAAATAAATTATAATATATTTATAACATGGAATAAATACACTGGAATAAAAAGGAATGAACTGCTGAAATACGTAACAAAATCTCAAAAACAGTACACTGAGCATAAACATACAAAAGAGCATGGTACAGGGTGCGTTGTAGGGGCTATGCTACCATGAAACTGAGAGTGAATGTCTGTTCCAGTTTGCATCTTAGGACCTCTCTAATCCCAGCCTGAGAGTACTTATTGTATAACTGTAAACCTCAACAGGCAAACTAATCTGTTGTGACGTGGGCCAAGAATGGATGGTATTTACTGCAAAGGGCCCAAGGGATCTCTTGGGAGTGATGAAAATGTTCGGTATCTTGATTGGGGTGATGGTTACATAGGTGTAAACATTTATCAAAATCTAGTAAACTAGAAAAAAGTGGAACTCATCCTGCCTTGAATGTCTCCCCATCTCAACCCATTCTTCACACTGACAGCAGCATGATCCTTGTACAATCTCATGGTCATTTCTGTTTAATAACTCTGCATCATTTACAAAATCAATCCAAAATCTTTGCCGCACACTATTCAACTCTAACCTCGCTTCTCACTTGCTAATGCATTCTCTTTTGTTGGATCTATTACATTATTCCTTTGCTTCTCTGTTTCCATGGCTAGGCTAGAGAACAAAACCTATCTTTACATTTTTGTATCTCAATGCATAGCATGGTATCAGGCACAGGGCATGCTTTCCAAAAACATTAGCTAAATAAATATAATGAGTATATTAAATATGATTTTCTTTGTCTTCTCCAAAAGAATCTGTCCCTGCAAAT